>NC_139520.1:14674857-14764857 GCF_947247035.1 Vipera ursinii
CTTCAGATGACCACCCTTAAAGAACACTCTTCAGACACATTTGTCAGGGTCGCGGCCATGAAAATTAGTGTTTCTTCTTGTAGAAAGTCCATGATAAATTGACTTATCTATATGCTAAATGATTCTTTGTTGCCTGGTATTAATTTGGTCCAGTGTTTTCCCCTGTCTGCATATTTAGTAAAACACATTTGTAGGAAGGAAGCAAGATTCCGGAGAGGTGGTGCTGATAGGAGTAATGAGAGGAGAGCAGAAGAGAAAGGATGTTCAAGAATCATGATAAAACTGGGAATAGTTCAAAGGGAATGTAGTATATATTGTAAGGTGTTTAGCTTCTCCCTCTAAAACATTCTTTTTCTTTCTCCTGCTGGGTTGATGAAGGAAATCAGACAATGGAAACTTGCTCTCTGTTCGCTAGCTACTGAATATACGAAGCTGGAAGACTGAATTTTGTACAGAGGTCTATACCAAGAGTATAAATCTTGGAGCAGATCAAATGCCCTGGAAAGCTATGCTGTGAGAAAAAACATGCATTAGGAAACATGTGCAGGTGGAAAGGGTGCATTAGCTGAATGGTACGTGGAAGCATGCATGCATCTTCATGCCAACATTATTAAATTGATGAAAGTGAAATACTAAGCAGAATTAAAGTTGGCAGCAGATGACTTATCCCTAGTAATAAATGGAAGCTCTAGATTACTTTCTGTCCTTCAAGTTCTTAATAGTTTCATTTTACACCCCTTGAGTAAATCCGATTTCATTGTCCACCAACACTTACTATGGGAAGTTTCTCCTGATGTCCATTGTGGGAATTAACGTTTCTTCCCATTTATCATATTTGAAGATATTTGGCTATTTTCAACTTACTTTTTTTTCTTCCTAGCTAAGCTACTTCAGATCTTTCAAGCATTTCCTAGGTTCTAGATCATTTTCCTGGCTGTTTAGTTTGATAAATCCTTCTTAAAACTGGACCCAGTTCTGCATATTCAGTCTGATTAGAACAAGACAAATAAGAACTATTCATAGATCACACTACATTGTAAAGCAAGACTTATAAAGCACATTGTGCTTAATGCTATTTTTAAAACAGTATGCTCCATCCCATACTTGGGGTAGACCAGGTTGCCCTGATAGACCAGTCTCACCGGAAAACACATTGTGCTTAATCCAGATTAGTCCCACTTAGGGGAAGATGTGAAGCTACAATATCTCAGAAAGCTAATCTATGCTTACAGTTCATGTGAATTTACGTATAGTATCTAAGCCATATTAATGGATTTCTTAGATTTAGGTCAGTGCAGTGTAAACCCAGGTATTGCAGCTAAATATAAAATGTACAAGTCGACATTTTGGTGAGTTTAACAAATCGTTCAAGAAATTCTGGATTAGCATGGGATTTATACATTGCGTAAAATATCATATAATTATTTCATATATTACATGGCTCCCATGATTATATTATGGGCCACTGAATGCAATATGAATATTTACCTATAGATTTATATTGAAGGCCCTTATTTATAAGAATGCTCAGGTTTTACAAATCTTTGGTTTGGCTCTTCTGATAGTTTAACAAGAGATGTGAAGCTAGACAATTTGGCATCTTAATCAAACCATGTTTAGTAGGCTTAGGGCTTAGCATGATGTATAAACCTAACTATTGTAGGGCTATGCTTTTAAATAGGTTAAGGGAAATTGCTCCTTTCAACTTGGATTGATCTTGACGACACTTTTTTTAGACAACTGTAAACTATACAAATCTAAGTCATCCATTAAGGGAGCTCTCTGCAACTCTAAGACCAACCCTGATGGCAGTTCCATTTCCTTCTAAACTGTCTGTTCCTGTTTCATTCTAGCCCACATTAATTTAACTGGAAAAACGCTCAGTTCCTTTGTTTCAATGAGTTGTGAGATTCACATTTCACTTGGCATTGCTCAAATTGCCAATCATGCATCTCACATACTATTTGCTGTCAGCTCGGCTTGGATTATCACCTTCAACTTGGGGGTGGGGAGAACTAGTCAGTACTTTTGATGATGCAAGGAGCACTTACTTCCACCCACCCACCCACTCCCTACCTCCGACTTCAGAAAAGTCAGATGCAGGGACTAAAGACTACTATACCATCAGTAGTATACATCTAAAAAAGACTGTAAAAGTAACATCTAAGTAACATAACAAGCTATTTTGGCCTTCAAGATGGAGATGATAAGCCTGATGAGAAATTAAATGGCTCTGTTTGGTCAAACATATACAAGAGGTGAAAGAAGTGAAAATATTTTCAGGAAATGCTATGCAGAAACCACACAAAGATACACTTTAATTAGTTTTAAATATGATACTCTTTTCAAGTGCTTACTGTGGCTGTTATTGATTCTTTGTAATGTCCTGAGAATATAAAATTACATCTCAAATCTCCTTACATGTATACCTTACTGCACTATCTGCAGCCAGCCTTTTATGGTGGCACCACCATTTATTACAGCAGTAACTGTACCTCTGTCTGCTGATCTATATAAAGTATTTACTATTTTAAGGTGGGTTTTTTCCCCTCTCTGAAACTGGGATCTCCTCACCAAATCACCGACAAATCAAACAATCAGACTACTATGTGCACGAAAGATGACCCGGATACATATCTACAATGAATGCCAACATAGGGTGAAACTATGGAAAAACCGAACTGTTTTGTAGATCTGAATGGAAATGATGCTTGTTGAATTTTCTCCCCCCAAAAATCAATAGAAGTTGGGCTGTTTTTTGTGGCAGTAGATATCTGAGCCAATAAGAAAGAGCTTTCCATTTCAGACAGCACATTGGAATCCTACTTTCATTCTTCTTTTTTTTTTTTGGTTTAGGACAGGGGTCACCAACCCCCAGTCCATGGACTGGTACCGGGCTGTGGCATGCCAGCAACTGGTCTGCACAAACAAGCAAAGGCCCATCTGTGGGATGCAGGCAGCACACAAAACCACACACTCTCTGATCTGTGGAAAAACCTTTCTCCACGGAATCGGTCCCTGGTGCCCAAAAAGTTGGGGACCTCTGATTTAGGACCTTCTTTCTTGCATGAAAGACAAATAACCTGAAATTAGAAAATCAGGATTACAGGAAGATCACCAGCCTGAAGTTGGGCTCCTGATATATTTTTTTAAATTTTATTTTAATCCCATTTATATCCCGCCCTTCTCCGAAGACTCAGGGCGGCTTACAAGCTTAGCAGTAGCCTTCATTCTATGTATATGCCTGCTTATTAGGGCTTTCACACCCCTCCCAAGTGGCATTATTACAAAGTCAGCTTATTGCCCCCAACAATCTGGGTCCTCATTTTACCTACCTCGGAAGGATGGAAGGCTGAGTCAACCTTGAGCCTGGTGGGATGCGAACCTGCACTAATTGCAGGCAGCTGATGTTACTTAAGGAGGCATTAGCCCACTGCTCCACCAAGGCTCCTTGTGCTTGCAAGGAGTAGGACTATTCAATCCCCCATGAAAATTTAACATTGATTTTATATATGGAAAAAGGCAGCTGTTTTCAACTCTTCTTAGAGAAGCTAGAGAAGCAAGTGGATCCCAAAGAACCTTTCTGACCAAGAGTTCCTAGCAGTTCTTTGACTTTTTCCCTCACAGTTCTGAAGTTTCAAGTTCACCCGTCTCTTAAGAAATTCTCCAATCTTTTTAAAGTTGGTTTTCTTCAGTCTGAAGATCCTGATTAACTAACGGTAGGCAATAACAGAATTAGATCTGGTAGCTCAAGTATAATGTAGCCTTAGAATCACACAGAGAGAAATGTCCAAATTTTAATATTCTCTTCTTGAAGTGCAGAAGAGGAAAACTTCTAGTATACAAAACCATTTTTCCATTATTGTTATCACCTCTGTTTTGTTGCATTTGTTCATTAAAATAACTGAAACAGAAAAGGACAAAGTTTGCTGTTTTTATTTACCAACTAGTGTAGTATCCTTTGCAAAAATTGTTTTTTGAAGCTTGCATCTTTTCCCCCCCGAATCAGATGAAACAAAGCGAGAATTCTTCCAGAGGAGATCTGTTATTTCAAAATTAAAATTTAACATGATTTCCCCATCTTGTTTCCTTTCACAATTTGTCCTTTGAAAGGAACAAATAGTTTTGTTTTACTCACAAGCAGTGACTTTGACTCCAGAAAGATTTAAGTTAGCAATCTTTAGCTAAGCTTTTAGAGGGCAGTCCATCTGGAGAACGTATATTAAGGTCCCTGGGCTGAATGCACCAGTCATGTATGATAATGGGCCCACAAGTGTGACGTGGAGCCCTTAAGGATAATTCAAAGTGCTGCATAGCTCTGTGGGCAGAGAAGCTATAAAACTGCTTGTCACGAGCAAGCAAGACACAGGATTACGTTTGGACTGAAGAACCAAGCTGCGTTAGAACCAGCCATCAAGCCTTAATGAAAGTGTTAATTAGGATATTACAGAATTTATAGCCAAAATATCCTCTCTGCTAGACATTCCCATTGCTGCACATTTAATTAACTGTTTTGTCATTCAAAAGCCCGGAAAACATTGTGGGTGTACTCTTAGTATATAGCAAGCAAACAACTCTCCATATTTTCTATTGAAGCTTTTCTAGCTTTGATTTTTCTTTCAAAGCAGACAGGCAAGGAACATGTGATTATCAGCTGGTTATAGGAATAAGCACACATTTAATCTACATAATCATCAATCTTCCTTTATGTAAAAGTGATTAGCAAATAGGGTTTTTAAGCAACTGTTTAGTTTACACATTGGCATCCTAGATTAACTTATTTCTAAAACACTTGATTTTTTATCATGCTGCTTAATGATTTGTCCCATGATTTATTGGGTAATATGATGAATCATGTTAGATTTATTGTTTATCCTATAAATAGTGCAACAAATCATTAAACAGTGATAAAACCCAGCGGTTTCATGACAGCGTCCACCTATGGCGTCTTCCTTGTACCACGGGGGGCTACTGCTGTGTGGTGGATTTAATTGTTCTTTGCTTCTCTCATTTTCTCTCTCCTGCTTTTATGACATTAGATGAGAGGGAATCTCCATTTTAATTAAATGGGTCTAGAAAATAATGCTGAAGTCACAATCTGAGATTTCAGCCATATTTATTTTTTATACTCTCATACATAAAAGATCAAATTTTTGCTAGGTGCCAAAACCAAAAGCATACAATACATGCTCCTCATTATAAAGTCATTAAATGTAACAATAATGCTTCATTTTAGAGCTGGCAAGCTATCTGCTGTCCTTCTTCTTCCTCTTCCTTGTCGATTCCAAAATGGAGATTGGCAAAAATGTTGGATAAGTTGATCCAACATCATTATTTGAAGAGAAAGCTTCTTTAGATGTTTTATTAATCAGGTAGCATTGCCTTTCATAGTTATTCTCCACAACTGTATAGAAAGCTAAAGAGACACATTCTTCTACGTGAAGTTCTATCTGACATCAGGTTGGGCCAAAGTAAAACTATAGTTGAAGTATCTGACAGTTTCCCATTTTTGCAAATTTTGGGTTTTTCTCCATTTCCAATTTTTATTAATGGGAATTTGAGTAGCTAAACATTTAAGCGTGCCACTGTGCGGTTTGGTGCACATTTCTCCAAGCATATGCATTTTTATTTGCAATTTTGCAAATCCTTTTTCATAATGTAATACATCTTAAAAAACGATTTTTATGATGTGCATTTTTAGAGAGTTTTCGCTAATGAGGATTCCTCTGAAATGGTGCTTTGCACTGCACATTTTAGAAAAGTAAACATTTCTAATGACATCTAGGTTTGAAAATGCAAAAGGAACTGAGTTTGTTTTCTTAGGTGACCTCACCGAATCCTTCCTCCAACCATCCATAATATAAAGAGGCTGCCACATGAGCAA
This sequence comes from Vipera ursinii, assembly GCF_947247035.1. Taxonomy (NCBI): domain Eukaryota; kingdom Metazoa; phylum Chordata; class Lepidosauria; order Squamata; family Viperidae; genus Vipera; species Vipera ursinii. The sequence goes on from NC_139520.1 coordinate 14,680,742, forward strand.
GCATCTTAGGCTTGGGCCTGGATTTGGTAAATGTTGCATCCTTATAGAGACACAATTTGTCTCTGTGGATTTGGAGATTGTGATATCATGAATGCAATCTCTTGGGCTACTAGGCACAGCTTCATTCCTGATTGGTTAAGATAGTCCATCAAGAAGCAAACACTTGAACGGCGTTTGAGTTATAAGTTCATATAGGATGGTAGATGGCTTAGAACCTTCTCAGCAAAGAACAACTCAGGCTTTAAAACTGATCACTGCTTTTTGAAAATAATGCTGGAACTGCACTTTGCAGTCTTTAAAAAGGTAAAGGTAAAGGTTCCCCCGCACATGCGTGCTAGTCGTTTCCGACTCTAGGGGCCGGTGCTCATCTCCGTTTCAAAGCCGAAGAGCCAGTGCTCGTCCGAGGACGTCTCTGTGGTCATGTGGCCGGCATGACTAGACGCCAAAGGCGCACGGAACGCTGTTACCTTCCCACCGTAATGGTCCCTATTTTTCTACTTGCATTTTTACATGCTTTTGAACTGCTAGGTTGGCAGAAGCTGGGACGAGTAACAGGCGCTCACTCTGTTATGCGGCACTCGGGATTCGACCCGCCAAACTGCCGACCTTCTGATCGACAAGCTCAGCGTCCTAACCCACTGAGCCACCACATCCCTTTTGCAGTCTTTAGTTTGCCCTATTTATAGGTATCTGACTATGTGATAGTGTTAAAAAATCCATTATGGAATCCAGATAAATCTCTCTTTAAGAGGGTATATGGGTCACTTCTAGTGCCTGGACTTTATATGCTCTAGTTCCTGATTTTTGCATCTCTTCTCCAAACCCTGCAGAATCCATCTGATTTGATGTTTTATTCAAGAGCTCAAGGCAATATAGAAAGAGACTGCTGCTACCATTGTCTACCCTAACAACAACCTGTGAGGTAGGTTTTGCTGAGAGAGGGGGACCTGATCAACCCCCATGACTAAGTGTGAATTTGAGCATAGGCCACTCAGTGCATCTGGCTCCATAATATTTCTTTTGCTGGTGTCTGTGGAGACTCTCAGTCATCCAGGTCATGGTTGTCCCAAAGGTGCTTTTTCCCTAAAAGGCAACTGGAGTTTCTTGGTTTCGTGCCTTTAAAACATTTCTCTTCTCATATCTGAGGGAACACCTGCTGCCGGCATCAAGTTCCCTTCATCCAGTGCGCTCCCACAGGGAGGGTCTCCTCAGGGTGCTACCGTTAAAAGATTGCCGGCGGACGACACCCAGGGGGAGGGCCTTCTCAGTGGGGGCGCCTGCCCTTTGGAACCAGCTGCCAGTGGAGCTGAGGACTGCCCCCGACCTCCGTTCATTCCGCCAGGACCTGAAGACTTGGCTCTTCGAGCTCTCTGGCCCAGGCTGAGGATTAATCTTATTTGAACTGGGGTTTTATTTATACAGGGACAAATATATTTTTTTTAAAAATTTGTTTTTAACTTTTGTATCTTGGTTTTTAATTACCCTGTAAACCGCCCTGAGTCCTTCAGGAAAGGGCGGTATATAAATGTAATAAAATAAATAAATAAATAAATAAATCCTTCAGTTCTGAAGTAGCTTCTGGCTTCATGAGAAGTGAAATGTTTTCAAAGGAAAAACCAAGAAAGTCTGCTTGTTTTTGGAAAATGCATCTTTGGGATATTCCATTGCTAGTGTTGTTGATTTGGAGGAACTAAATAGGCCAGTGGACTTTCTTCTTATCAAAGCAACCAAATATTCCTTCCCTTACTCCTACCTACCCAAGGCAATGTCCACAGACCTATCTTCACAAAGATCACAAAACTACACATTATAAAACAAACGAAAACCAGTTGCCACCCACCTCCAATAAAAATGAAACCACCATTGGCTTGATTTGGTTGATGTCCCTATAATTCTTTGAATGATGTCCCTATATTACTTTGAATCAAACCTACCTTGATAGTATCAGCCTTCCTTTCAAAGGGTGTGCATTATATACAAAGGACCTCAGGTCCTGCTTAGCATCCTCATGACAAACCACGGATAAGAGATCTTCTTTCCTACCAAATGCCTTCCTTGCTGTGCCATCCTTCCTTCAGAAACATCACAAGCAGAAAGAGAACATTTAACCCAGCAAGATCAACAGGGTAGTGATTTCATCCTGTAGTAGAGCAATTTCCCATTTCTGCTTTTGTTTCCAACCTTGCCAAAGAAAGCTGTATTCAAAAATCGATAATTTATGTTTATGCTAAAGATGTCATTTCTCTCCCTGACTTGGGAGATGATTAACTGACTCCTCTCCATAAATTAGAAAGGGAAGAGGATAGGTATTAGATAAACTGGTAACAAAACAGAATAATTTCATTAAATTAAAGAGATCTCTCATGTTGCAGCACTAGATGGATGGCGAAGAAGTATGTCTAAGGAGTTGGATAGACTTGCTAGACAGAGCGATGAAATTTTAGCAGATGTTCATGGATGCATATTTTATATTTTGCTTCAAAGTTGCACGGGAAAGCAAGCTTTTGTTTATTTTTCCCAACTAATTTTCCAAACAAATTTCTGAAGATATTTCAAGTAAACACTAATTTAATCTTTTTTCCCCTCATTTTTCTAACCGAGCAGTAAATAAAAGTCACTTGCCACAGTCCTAATGTTAGCAGTATTTTTGTCTTGCTGTTTTTATGCTATTCTTGGAAACACCTTTAAGTTAGGTTGTCACTGATGCTTTCCAGAAATGTTTTTGCCTTCTCAGCACAACCTATAGAGCTAGGATTTTCTGATAGTGTCTCATTCATGAACAAGCCAAGCCTGATCCTGCTTAACTTTCAAGATCAGCCAAAGTGAGCTAAGTCCTGACCAAATGAATATCTGCTTTCAATCTTAATTTGTAAGAGTCTGTTTGATGAAAGAACTTCTTTAACAGAGCGGAGAATTTGTGATGAAATTCCAGGGCTAGAGGGAAGGTATTCCTGCAGTTCTATAATTGTAAATTGGCTAGAATATGTGTTAGTTTTGCAATGGTACAATATCTTTAATTGTCTTTTTTTTTTTACTGGTCTACAGTCTCCCTAGGTGCTAATGCATTCCTGAAAACTCAAGGAGCAAATATTCATCTAGAGCTTTTTCAGAATAGAAAATGTGGGCAGATTACAAGGCAACCAAAAGATGTATGTTAGAAAGTGGGAATGCCAACAGTAGCTTCTTCTATTATCTCCCACAATAAATGGAAAAAATCTAGTAAGAGATTGAGAAATTGCTAAGTGGGTTTTGGCACAACATAATGCCTTACAGACTTTTCTTATATGTTTCATTAACAAAGATCTGGACAGGGAACTTTTTTCAGAAGATACCCCTTGGATTAGTTCGAGTACCTATTAGGAGTATGGTTTCTGAGCAGATTCCTCCCAGCCCGAAGTTCCTGGAGAGATCAAGTTAAGGTTTTTTTTAAAAAAAATTAGCTGGCAGTAGGGCCTTTCATTCATGCACACTTGTCCATGATGCGGGAAATTAACTCTTACTCTTGAAAAATACAGATGCAACAAAGTGGGGTGTGTGGCAGAAGCACAAGAGAGCAAATATCAGAGTTGGGCTGTTTGCCAGCCCTACAATTACTTTTGTAACCACTCCAGTGTTTGCCCTAGTATTTAAGGATTCAGATATATTCATAGAAAACAGCTTTACATAAAGAATGGCTGGCATAAGGGCTGGAACAAGTTGCCTAAACTACAGTTAGGAGTGGAGGCCAATGATTTAAATCAATTCAGTCCTTCCTTCCTTCCTTCCTTCCTTCCTTCCTTCCTTCCTTCCTTCCTTCCTTCCTTCCTTCCTTCCTTCCTACCTACCTACCTACCTTTTTCCTTCTTTCCTCCCTCTCTCCTCTTGATCTTCTCTATTCCCTCCCTCCCTCCCTCTCTTTTTCCTGCTTTCTTTCTTTCCTTTTCCCCCCTCTCTCTATCTTTCTCTTTGTTCCCTCCCTCCTCCTTTCCTCTCTCCCTCCCTCCCTGGCAATTTGGATAAGACTAAATCTTTAGCTGAAATTCTCAAAGATGAAAGACACAGGTATCTTGCTTGGAGTCATGAAAGATGTGGTTTTTGGTCCACGGATTTCTCTTTGGGTTGTGACCCTTGTGCATGTTTTCTTGGGCAGATATCAATGGATGAACGTATTTGCCCATCTTTTTCTCCATGTTTCTCCTCTCTTAAGACCGTGCCAAACTCTGTCTTCCAGTTTCCCCGAATTCCGCTTTTTTGCGGTGGGTCTGGGTTGTTTTCTGCCTATCACCGCCTGTTTTGCCTTCTTGCTGTGTAAAGAGAGACACTCTTTCATCTGAAGGCAGCACACAACTTTCACTAGATGAAAAGCCTGAGAAGGAAATGGAAAGCCCATTGATCCTGAAATGCTGATAGTTGGGTGAGGGGGGAAGAGAGGAGCCCAATTACACAACTTTTTGCTTGGTTAATGAATAGTAGCAGTTTCCCATCATGGTGAGCTAGCATTTTAGCCATCCTAAAGAACCCTTCAAAGGACTCCACAGGTTTATCATTGAAAAAAACAGAAGAAAAGAGACTTGTGTCAGCCGCCAGCTGTGTTTTGTCCTCTGTTCTTAGGAAGGTAGCACCTCGGCTGCTGCTCTGCCTTTCTTTTCATTGTTACCTGCACGGCTGTTGGTATTTACTGCATTTCAACACACAGCAGAGAAAGGAGGACTGGGGTGGTCCTTGGCCTTACAGAAAGGCAGCAGCTGATGAGAGGATCTATTTCCCATAGGTTTCTGAGCTGGCGACTGAAAGTGTCTTGTAACTCTATTAGGAAAGACCTGTTGTGATCAATACAACCAACAGGGCCAGAGAAAGCAGCTTTCAGAGTGGGAAGAGATTGGCACATTCCTGGGAATGGTACTCAAGGGAGATCAACTTTTCTAGGCAGAGTCTTGCCTTCCCTATCCAGTCCTTTGTTTGCACCACCGTGCTGCTTACGGAGGTAGAGAAGCAGGCTGCGTTGTCTGCGTTGTCAGACAGATCTCCAGGCTTATTCATTCAAGGATGCCCTTCTGCCTGCTTGGCTTGGATGCCTCTTTAGCCACAGAGAAAAGCATAGGAAATATATGTGTTTTGCCAGCTCTTGGTCCAGCCAGCTTTGGGGGAAGATTGACTGGAGGTACGATGACAGGGAAGGAGTTTTGCTAAAAATGAGTACATTCGTTATTGAGCATTGGGTGAGCTATGGATGGTATTCAAAGGCAGCGAGGAAGAGGTTGGCTAGCGTTTCAGAGGCTGGTTCTCTTGCCTGCCGATGGTATAAACAAAATGGTTACTATGAACTGATTTTATCCACTGTTGAAAGGGGAATCCTCTTCCCTTTTTAGTTGTTCATTCCCATATCGAGAGAGAGAGAGAGAGAGAGAGAGAGAGAGAGAGAGAGAGAGAGAGGGGGGGGGGGAAAACAGAGAGAATCCCCTAGTTTTGAATAGCTAATTAATTTGTGGATGATCTCAGTTATATCTCTCTTAACCAAATCCCATAAGACTTCCTTGGCATTTCTTCAGTAGAAGGTATAACTTAATGCAAATTCTGTGCCTGGTGGGTTCTACTTGGGTTTTCAGGACTGCTGCTACATTCAGTGGTTTTCAGTGGTCCATGATAACCTTTTCACAGCATCACATTTTTTAATTTTTGCTTGGAAATCAGCAAGATTGCCCTCCTTTGTTTGTGTTGAACTTCCAGCTTGGATTCACTCACTCGGCATAGCTGTATTCTGCCAATAATAATAATAATAATAATAATAATAATAATAATAATAATAATAATAATAATAATAATAATAATAATAGTAATAATAATAATAATAATAATAATAATAATAATAATAATAATAATTTATTTACTTTTTATTTTAATTCCATTTATATCCCGCCCTTCTCCGAAGACTCAGGGCGGCTTACAAGCTTAGCAATAGCCTTCATTCTATGTATATGCCTGCTTATTAGGGCTTTCACACACACCCCCAAGCGGCATCATTACAAAGTCAGCTTATTGCCCCCAACAATCCGGGTCCTCATTTTACCTACCTGGGAAGGATGGAAGGCTGAGTCAACCTTGAGCCTGGTGGGACTCAAACCTACACTAATTGCAGGCAGCTGGTGTTACTTAAGGAGGCATTAGCCCACTGCTCCACCAAGGCTCATCATCATCATCATCATCATCATCATCATCATCATCATCATCATCATCATACTGTGTCTTGAGTTCAGATCCAGTAGTTATCTTTTCGTTAGGGTTTCAAGCTAGTAATTTCCAACTAAATGCAAAAAGCTGAGGGAAATGGCTTTGCAGAGATGAAACTCCAAAGTGGGGAGTATTAAAATTGACCCATTCCATTTGTCTTGAGATCAACTTATATAAATGGAAAAGGAATTGTTAACTCAGAGAAGAAGTGGCCTTGGCTTTGACTGCAATGGTCCAGATAAAGGGAGATTTCTACCAAGCCTATGGATTAATCCAAATAATCACAAGAAACTGTACCACCCACGTAGATATGTACTGTATTTGCAGGGTAGTTAGACTGCAATATATTTGAAATAATAGAGCAGTGATTAAAGTGTTGGCTTAGGATATAGCCAGCCAGCCATTGAAGCTCACTGAGTGATTTTTAAGCTATCCCTTAACCCAGTTTACCTCCTGGAATTGTTATTATAGAGAGAAATCTAAAAAAAGTAAATACTACAAGATCACAATCATTTATTGTAAATGAGCACAAGGACATGGGAAGACTTGCAAGTTGCAGAGAATGTATGAGGATTGCATACTATATAGAAGGCTTCTCTTTATAACATCTTACTTTTGGGGGGAATCAGAAGGCCTCTCAAGAGGATGAGATAAAAACTTGGGGGACAGAAACCAAAGTCTTACAATAGGGATAACAAAATTACGGGCCAGACTTGCCCAACTTCCAGTTCTCTGGATTTCAGCAGGTGAAATTTCCATCAATTCTGGCTGCTGGGCAAAACCTGGCAATTGAAGTCCACAGATCTGGAGGTTAGACTGAATTCTTTCAGCCAACAAGAAGGTTTGACCATTAGGCTTGCTTACAATCCTCTTGTTGTGCAGTAGGTATGAACAAACAAAGCCTTGTGTTAGCGTTTTTTTACATCTGTCTCCCTCACTTCAGTCTTGAAGTGTTGAATTACAGCTTCCACAATTCCCAGTCAGCGTGGCTGAAGGGGGATAGGTTGAAAATTGTCGCTGAACACATCTGAGGCACACCAAGAAAGCACCTGTATATAAGGTAATAGGGAGGGACGGAGGGCTTTTTAGTGAACAAATGCACGGAGAGAAAGAGTCTTCACTACAGGCTTGAAAGGACAAAAGAAATTGAGAGAGAGAGAGAGACGTACTCTTGATGGGGAATGTGCTAAACAAATTAGTTAATTTCTATGAGGGATTTATGGGTGGAGGCTTCAAAAGGCCCTGTGTATTTTTTTTTCAAAGAGGCCAACAAATTCTGTAGAATTTGGCAATATGTCCTCAGCCTGGCTGGGCCCTCTCCATGTACAAAGCCCTCATTATGGTGATGATTTGAAATCTTTGAAGAAGCTTCAGAAATGATGAAGCCAACGTGGAGGGATGCTGCACAAATGACACTGTGAGGCAGCCAAAACCCGAAGGGGAAGCGCGGTGGAGCACATCTCTTTTGAAAAAGAAAGCTACCCCAGAGGCACAATTACAGGCGGTAGATTTATGGAGTGGCAATGGAAAAAGAGTATACAGAATCACTACCCTCTTCCTCCAGTTCTGGACAGCCAAAAGCAAGCGAGAAAAAGACACTCTGTTCCCTCCCCCCCCTACACACACACACACACACACACACACACATTAAAACAGCAAGGCAAAACTTTCCATGCTCTCACAAGCATGGGGTATTAATTTATGTCACTGTGATTAATAACAGTTGCTATTCAACAATAGATGCTGATAAACTATCATGTTTATAATTGCATGCACAAAGCTATATCTAAATGGAAGGGGGTGGAAGGGTTGGGAGAAGGGAGAGTGAGCGAAGGAAATAATCCCTGTTACACTTCTACTCTTTTCACTCTTCTTGAATAGAGTGTCTGGGTTCGCCATGCCTCCGCTTCTAAGGTCTGACTTTTACTAGGGGTCTTAAGAGATGCCAGGTGACTCTAAGGATCCCAGTTCTATCCTTGGGAAGTGATTTTGGGTTTCTCCCCTTCTTGTTTTATCCATTGGCATTTAGTTCTGTGGTGTGAAGTCGCTGCTGAAACGATTCACTGCTCATTGAGGGATTTAGGTCATATTTGGTTAAGGGTGGTCAACCTTAACAGCTTCCCTCAGCAAGATTTGGTTTTTTTCCCCTCTCCACAATTTATCCCTTGGGGTCTAAAAATACAGGAACTGAATCACAGCAGGCAGGATGCTATGCCCTTCTAGCTTAGCTGTGTCTTATTGGAAGGGCAATGCTTATGGCTACATTACCTATGGCTCAGCATTCGCTGTAGTTAAGTATACACTTAACCCAGGCAAACAACAAACAGTAAGTTGCTATAGCTTGCCAATCCCCCCAACTACTTAGAGCCAAAGTCAATGTCACAGAAATTCAACTTGTGTGCCATCTTGGATCTCTTATCAAACTTTGAACTAACCAGTAGTCTCTTTCTCTTCAAGTGATTTACACCAAGAGAACATGGCAACTCAACTGGGTCAAGAACTATTCTATCTCTTTCCTCCAGCTTTTGTTTTCAAAATAAAGTTCTTTGTAGACACACCTGGGGGAACAATTCTGCTTTGGATCCAATCCAGCACTTACACTACTTTTCTAGAGGACCAGTGTCTATTGATTCATAATTTAATCGTAGGTCTCTAGGATCACAGTGGCTTGCTCAGTTAGGACACTGGGTTGGAGGTTAGCAAGCATGTGTTTCAGACCCGAAGGCTGCCATGAGGGGAGTTAAGCCCCTGTCCTTTGCTCCAGCTCTTGCCAGGGACATGAACTTGGCGTCCCCTGGGCAATGCTGTGTCACCGGCTAATCCTTTCAACCTGGAAGCACCTTGGTGATTCTGACATGATGCTACCATAGATCCAACAATATACCAAACTATATTATTATTATTATTATTATTATTATTATTATTATTATTATTATTATTAATAATAATAATAATAATAATATAAAGTTGGAAGGGACCTTGGAGGTCATCTAGTCCAACCTCCTGCTCAGGCAGGAAACCCTATACCATTTCAGGCAAATGGCTGTCCAGTCTCTTCTTAAAAACCTCCAGTGTTGGAGCATTCACCGCCTCTGGAGGCAGGTTGTTCCACTGGTTAATTGTTCTAACTGTCAGGAAGTTTCTCCTTAGTTCTAGGTTGCTTCTCTCCTTGACTAGTTTCCATCCGTTGCCTCCAAAGCCTTTAGGTGCTTTGGAGAATAGTTTGACTCCCTCTTCTTTGTGGCAGCCCCTGAGATATTGTAACACTGCTATCATGTCACCCCTCACTCTTCTCTTTGTTAAACTACACATACCCAATTCCAGCAACCGTTCCCTATATGTTTTAGCCTCCAGTCCCCCCAATCATCTTTGTTGCTCTTCTCTGTACCCTTTCTAGAGTCTCGACATCTTTTTTACATCGTGGTGACCAAAACTGGATGCAGTATTCCAGGTGTGGCCTTACCAAAGCATTGTAAAGTGGTATTAGTACTTCACGTGATCTTGATTCTATCCTTCTGTATTCATCTTAATCAAGAAGAATGGTTATGAAATAAGGTTAATTTTTATAACCCCGTGTAAACATGCTTGTAAGTATGGAGAACAGAGTAAGCCTAACCAAAACACAGTCAATGCTTCTTGGCACAGATCTTGAAGTTACAGTATCCTTTTCAATGGAAAGGAACAAATAGGGCAGGTTGGGAGACCAGTGAACACAGCTGACTTGAAAGGCTTATTGGAGTGCAGAAAATGCCATCTGTCCGGTCTGCTCCAGTGCTGTGGGTTCACTGGTCCTTTCTTCATGGTTTCTTCCTTTGAACAGAGGTTCAAGATGGCACACGAGTTGAATTTCTACGTGACATATGCTTTGATTCTAGGTCCCAGCAAGATCCCAGAATTCTAAATTCTGTCTAAATTATTGAATGTAGGTGTTTTTCCATTTAGAAGAAACTGTGGCTTCACAAACCATACCATGCAAACCTGTGGCTTGCTTCATTCATTGTGCCTTATGTCAACCAATTTATTTATTTTTATTTTATTTATTTTAATTCCATTTATATCCCGCCCTTCTCCGAAGACTCAGGGCGGCTTACAAGCTTAGCAGTAGCCTTCATTCTATGGATATGCCTGCTTGTTAGGGCTTTCACACACACCCCAAGCGGCATTATTACAAAGTCAGCTTATTGCCCCCAACAACCTGGGTCCTCATTTTACCTACCTCGGAAGGATGGAAGGCTGAGTCAACCTTGAGCCTGGTGGGACTCGAACCTGCACTAATTGCAGGCAGCTGGTGTTACTTAAGGAGGCATTAGCCCACTGCTCCACCAAGGCTCTTAAACAAAGCATGGCTTACTGAATTACATAAACACTATCTAAGCCTCCTTCCATTAAGTTGTTTTAAACCTGTAAGTTCACTGGGGCAATATCAATCTTGGTTAAGACAGTTGTTGTTTCTTATCTCCCCATGGTTGTGGGAGGGGGAGGAGAGATGCAGGAAAGTCACAAATGAAAGAGCATGAATCATGACATTACAGTGCAAAGTCTCCCTGTTTCTATCTGCGTCATGACATTTTCCTAAAAACTAATTCTGAATTTTATGGAGAATGACGTGGGGAAGGAAGGAAGGCTGCCCAAAGCTTCTAGGGTAGCAGAGGTGGTGATTCCTCTCCACAGTGCTTTAAGCAAAATGACTCTTCAAAACTCTTTTCCTAAGCAATGACTTCTGCTCCTGTTGACTAAATGAAACTACCACATTGCTTCCCTTTTCATGGCTTCTGAACCTCCAACGTAGCTAGTAACCAAGACAAAACAACTTCATCTGCTTGTAATGCAGCAGAACATGTGTAGAAAGTCTTCTAAGACTTCAATTTCTTACTGGAAAGATCAGAAAGTGGTTTACACCCATGTTGTCTAGATGCACACAAGTCTCTTTTGCCTACTAGATATGCCAGATACATCCCAGAAGCACCAGGGAGCATCTTGGTGAAATAAATTGTGTCTTCACTGCACCTTGTCAGAATGAATTGTGTCTCCTTTGTGATGTGGAACACTTCACTGAAGTGAAGTCTTGCTGCTTCAGAGATACTGTTTGGGCAATCTCTCTGAGAAATATCCATTCCTATTCAGACAGAGGCTGAGAATGTGAACGGCACATTTTCTAAAAGGTCTGAGTGACTTAATATGTCAGGTGTGATCGGAAGGTAATGTCAGGCCCAAAATATGTCTTACCTTTCTCCTTTTACTACTTCTGGTTCCATTTGATGAAAAAGAATGCAATCTTAATGTTTCTTCCAAAGTTCTTGGGAGTAAAGAGTAATATTTAAAGGGTAATGACCTTTAAAGCCCTACATGGCATGGGTCCGGAGTACCTAAGGGAGCACCTGCGGCTGGCATCAACTTCCCTCCGCCCAGTGCGCCCCCACAGAGAGGGCCTCCTCAGGGTGCCACCGGTCAGAGAGTGCCGACTGGTGACCCCCAGGGGGAGGGCATTCTCTGTGGGAGCGCCGGATCTGTGGAACTGTTTACCGGTTGAGCTCCGGATGGCTCCTGACCTTCGCTCCTTCCGATGTGATCTAAAGACCTATTTGTTTGAACAAGCCGGCCTGGTCTGATGGGTTTGGGTTTTATTACTGTTTTTATGTAATTTATTTGTTGTATTTGGGCATTGTGGTTTAATCTCTTCTTAATTTTTCTATTTTGGTATTTTGGTATTTATTGCCCTGTTCACCACCCTGAGTCCTTCGGGAGAAGGGCGGTATACAAACAAAATTAAATAAATAAATAAATAAATAAATAAATAAATAAATAAATAAATAATAAAATATTCTTGCCCCCTTTTTTGGCAGTGAAAACTACAAAGTCTGTGGCAGCTCAGCCTTATCTCAGACCTGTTCCAAGACTTGTTTGATCTGGGATGTTGTCTTCTAACCCAGCAGTCTCCTAGGATAGAAGTCAGAAGGACACAAGTCTTGTCTTGACTTGGCAAGATGACCACAGATGTCTGGTCATCTTTTGAAAGAAGAGAAGTAATATGAGCCCCTTAAGAAGAAGGCTCCTACGACATCCGGTGGTTCAAGTGACCACTACAAAAAAGCTCAGCAGATTCCCTTCAGCCCCAAGCAATAACATGGTTGAAGTCATGGCCAATAAAAGAGTGCTCTATTCAAAGTTTCAGATTAGAAACTAAGAAAGGAGAAAGGAAATTTCCAGTTGAAGTTCTTCATATCTCATGTGTGACCTGATGGGAGAATTAGATAATCTAAAGGAAAATGAGAGCGATCTGGTGTATAAGTTCTGCATAGTCAGGGGGAAAAATGCTTCTTTGATTGGAATGGGTCGAAAATTCGAAAGGGACCCAGACAGGAGATAAACAGAAACTATGGCACCGTAACAGCCTTTGAAAATTGGAATCTCTTGCTTCTTCGCTGTACTTGCTGAGTAAGTTGCTATATAATCATAGTCAAACCACCGTTTTTTCAATGCTTCCTTGGAAGGCTTCCAATATTGTTCTATAAGCTATTCATCTCCCAACTGGAGATTTCCCATTGGAGAAAGCTCCCTTGCTCTCGGAAGTAGATCAGCAAGTCACCCTAAGAATCCTTGAGCTTGAGAGAAATTCTCTTAATATCACTTCCTCTGGATGGAGACAATTTGGGGAGGGAACTGCCAGCCAGCTCATGGTTTAGATTTTGGATTTGCAATTGAACAAAGGCTACCAGTGAAAGACAAGTTTGTTTGTTTGAAAAAAATCTAGCAGGAAGCAGAACTTCTCACGAATACAGATTTACTTAGGAAGAGGAAGTTTGCAAAAGCTTGTCTAATAACTTCCAGCCGAGCTTTGGATGAAGGTCTCGTGTTTAAAAACCTTTGGTTTCCAATGAGAAAAAACCTGCTTGCTGGCCTTACATGATGCCTTGTTGGATCCACTGAACTTTATCTGGGATTTGCTTGAGCCAGATAAGAACTGGGCCTAAAGCATGACATGGTATGAAAAATGGTGCAAGAATCCAGAGCTGTTGGGCAAAAAAAGGGAAACAAAACAACAAAACAATCTTCACCCAAAATTAACTGGAAAAGGTTCAACAGTAGGGTTTTTTTGTTTATTTGTTTGTGTGTGTGTGGTATGTGTGTCTGTGTGTGTGTGTAGGAATTCTTGTATTTTCTGAATGCCTCTGCCAAAGGCTGAATTATGAAACAATCTGCAGTCTCTATCTCTAGTTGTTTTACTTATAGTATCTATAGTAGTGTGTACATAGCGTAAACTCTTGCAGAATTAATGTGCCATATAATAAATGTGGTATGGTGCTTGCTTTTTATTGGTCTTGGTGAATATGGTGGAGAAATTGGAGCAGATATAGGTAATTTTCATTTTAAAAGTCACCTTATGTATGTGAGGCAGCATTATCTAAAAGTGGTGTTGCAGATGCTGCTTTTTCAGTATTTTGGGTGTTAGAGGGGAACTTAATCATAATCATAATCATAATAGTAAAGTTGGAAGGGACCTTGGAGGTCATCTAGCCTGACCCCCTTGCTCAGGCAGGAAACCCTATACCATTTCAGACAAATGGCTTAACCTTGTTGTGTTCCTGATTATATCACTCCAAATTTCATGCAGTTTCAAAATTGAGTAGGTAATTGAGTAGTAAGAATTCTCTGATTCTTACTAAATGAAATTCTGGAAATGTTCATATTTGATTCTTGAAATTTCATTATCATGGAACTCTTTTCAAAAACCTTTCTCCTTTAAATCCTACTCATCCACTTGGTTGCAAGTACAGCAACCAATTTTTTTTAAAAAATATGTTCTCTTTAACAATGATCATGCACATTCCAAATTCGATTAAATTCAGCATAAACAAGTCTAGGGCCTTATCTTTTGACTTCTGTATGAATGAAACCAGTAACAGCACTCCTGGATTCTTTCATTTAAACTTTCTCTAATAGCCTTTTGTATTTGAGCATGGACATATATTTATCAATTTATCAAGATAGTAATTAAGTGTCACTTATTAAGTGTCTGTATGTATAAGCATCCTAGGAAAGCAAATAAAATACTCTCACCTTTTGATCAGGACATACTTTTTTCTTCTTCTTCTTCCAGGAATGCAAGAAAACACATTGGGAGTGAACGTGGAAGAAAATTTAGGGTGATCTTTTTTTTTTTTTTGAGTGTGTATGTGTAATTTTGCTAGTAGAGACATGGGAATTTCAAGCTTAATCTCATGATTTGCAGTTTAGTACCAAGTACCTCTGCTGGTCAAAACAAAAGATGCAACGGAAGGGTTTGGCTCTTGAGAGCTGCACATATTTCTCGAGCGGGTTGGGGGGAGAAGAAAGAGCTGCATTTTTCATTGTACCTACACCTCTGAAAGTGAATTAGCCAATACAGATTTGATAAAGCTTATAAACCCTCTGGAGCAGCTTGTGACAGTTTCCTGGCTGGGGCTTTGCCTTCTGCCAGTTGCTCCTTGATAGTGGCACTTTTTATTTATGCTTCAGTACCATGTTATCCTCTGGGCTTCAAACAGAAGGGACCTGTCGGTGAATGTTTTGGATATATAGTGTTAGAAAACCCAACCAGAGCAAAGCACACGCAACATTGCCCAAGATCCTTTCCAGTCAGTTTTGCTTCCCTTGTAAAAAAAAAAATTCCTCCTTTCTTCCCTCCTCCCACTGCAACACCCTTAGTGCTATATACACCAAGCATAGCTTGAGGTGATATATCTATATCTATATCTATATCTATATCTATATCTATATCTATATCTATATCTATATCTATATCTATATCTATATCTATATCTATATCTATATATCTATATCTATATCTATATCTATATCTATATCTATATCTATATCTATATCTATATCTATATCTATATCTATCTATCTATCTATCTATCTATCTATCTATCTATCTATCTATCTATCTATCTATCTATCTATCTATCTATCTACCTATATCAAGAGAGTGGCACAATACTGTTGGAAGAATCCAGGAGAAATCAGAATAAATGTTTTCAATGGCGGAGGTTAAATTGATAAAAGCGGTGGAATACTCTTTTCCTTACCTTCACTCCTGCATTTCATACCAGCTCGTCCAGGGATTGTTGTATTTACTGGCAGAAATAAGATCATGAGTTAGACCAGCCAGTTAATAAACCTCATAACATGTAAAGTAGCCGAATAGGTAAGCAGGTAAATAGGTTAAAAAAGTTGATCAGAAGGTTGGCAGTTTGGCGGGTCGAATCCCGAGTGCCGCGTAACAGAGTGAGCGCCTGTTACTCGTCCCAGCTTCTGCCAACCTAGCAGTTCGAAAGCACGTAAAAATGCAAGTAGAAAAATAGGGACCACTACGGTGGGAAGGTAACAGCGTTCCGTGCGCCTTTGGTGTCTAGTCATGCCGGCCACATGACCACGGAGACGTCCTCGGACAAGCGCTGGCTCTTCGGCTTTGAAACGGAGATGAGCACCGGCCCCTAGAGTCGGAAACGACTAGCACGCATGTGCGGGGGAACCTTTACCTTTACCTTTAAGGAGTTAACTGTTAAATCCATGGGGAGTATTAACTATATTTGACTTTATTTAAATATAAATTGAATTAGGTTTGGTTTGTGTTTTAGTCCAATCCACTGTTTTCTGGGGCATTTTTTTCCCCCAGCAGGTCCAGAGTTTACAGTCTGGAAAAAGTTGTGCATGTCTGATTGATTTTTTTTAATATAGTCTGTAATGTTACAGCATTTCAGTTTGGTTTGATACTGAATGCTGTCAAATTTTCTGGGAAAATGAGCATTTTGGTTTCCCTGTATTTATTTATTCAAAGGCTTGTTCAATTGTAACCTTATCCAAAAATGAGGGCCCAAAAAAATCATTTCATATTTTATTTTGTTATTATGGGCGATGGTAACCTCTTGGTGCTAATATTTGTTCACGTTCTTCTTTCCTGAGCCTTCTGGGCCCAGGGCTTTGCAGATGTCAACAAAGAATGGTATATATATATATATATATATATATATATATATATATATATATATATATATGTGTGTGTGTGTGTGTGTGTTTGTATGTATGAATGAATGTATCTGTGTATGTGTGTCTCTTCTTTAACTTTATGCATCTAGGACAGGTGAGATGGGAATGTAAGTTTTGTTGTCTTACTCCTGTGGCTTTTAGTTTGCTAATATGTTTTTATTGTTTTTATAATGCGGAAGCCACTCTGAGCAAATTCCTTTCTGGACAGAGAAAGTGGTAAAAATATTTTTAAATTGCTTTTCTGCAGGGCTTTGTCACTTCTGATGCCATCATGCTTTCTGTAGGGTTTGGGTTTTATTACTGGGCAGGTAAAGTTAGGCATGCTGATATGCTTGTAGGAATACACATTATAGAGAGCTTCCTTTTTATGTCTAGTTTTCTCGCCTTTCTGCCCCATCCATGATGGACAAGACACGAGGCATCCTCAGAACTGAACTTGTCTTGGAGTGTGATATAGTTTTCTTTTTTATGCAATCTTACTTTCTCTTTCCTCTGTTTCCAGAGAACATATCCTACCCGATGTTCTTTTGGTGTGTTCAAACATAATGGGGTAGGGTCTTTTAGGGGTGAAATAGGTGTCTTAAAACTTCCAGACACTTGAGGTAGCCATTTTATTCTTCCATGTATATCCAAATGTAGGGGACGTGGTGGCTCAGTGGGTTAGGATGCTAAGCTTGTCGATCAGAAGGTCGGCAGTTTGGCGGGTCGAATCCCGAGTGCCGCGTAACAGAGTGAGTGCCTGTTACTCGTCTCAGCTTCTGCCAACCTAGCAGTTCGAAAGCACGTAAAAATGCAAGTAGAAAAATAGGGACCACTCCGGTGGGAAGGTAACAGCGTTCCGTGCGCCTTTGGTGTCTAGTCATGCCAGCCACATGACCACGGAGACGTCCTCGGACAAGCGCTGGCTCTTCGGCTTTGAAACGGAGATGAGCACTGGCCCCTAGAGTTGGAAATGACTAGCACACATGTGCGGGGGAGCCTTTACCTTTACCTATATCCAAATGTATCTCAATCCCAGCCATTTCTCAAGAGAGCTCTTCACATCATGTTCCTTTGTGTTGATAGAAGTTGCTTACCCTACACTAATTCTCTCACAGGCCTTGGAGACAAGGATCCCCCATTTGTCTTGTTTTGATACTGATGAGTTGATATTGTGTTCTTCCAGTCAGTTGTGTTTTTTTTACATTGGTTTTTTTTAACTACAAGCTGTCTAGAGTTATCTAGGATTTGGCGGTCTTGAAATTTGATATACTAATATTTAAAAGAATGGTGCTGTTGGTAAACACTTCATTCGTATCTGCATCTTCATTCTCCAGAGGTTATCCAGGAAGGAAAAAGTATGGACTGAATTTAGGGACCCTCTGTCTACTGCCGGCAACAGAAGCTTTTTGTGTTGTCGGGTAGATATGACTGAATAATTTAGTTTTCATCAGGTGCTGCATGATATCACCTAGCTTGGGGATTGTGGTTTTAACAACAGTAACACAATCACCTTGTGCTTAATGTTTCTCAGTGCTTTTTTTGCAAAAGAAAAAGGTGCCGGAACTCACACGTCATACAACCCGCCTTGCCTACCCTACAAGGTTCCATCCAAAAAAGGTGCCGGAACTCCGTTCTGAGCGTTCTATGACAAAAAAAGCCCTGATGTTTCTTATTATATGTCTTCTCCAAACTGGCCTCATGGAAGCCCACCTCCATCACTCAAGCCCTTGTTAAGCTCCTGAATGACAGCCCAAAGCCTGACTTGCATTTGGGTGAGAATGTCTTTGTGCTGAGGATGTTCAATGCATGGTCTAATGGATTGCTCTGGGTTGCCCGCAAATACACAATTTCCAGTCCAGCTTCCGAACAAAACCAAATCAGCTTTGACTCTGCAAAATGTCGATGAATTCTTCAGAGTAAATCAGCTCTGTCAGGCTGATGTGAAGCCGTCACCTTTTCATGACATAATATAATATGAAATGATATTGAACAACATGCGTTTGGCACTAAATTGTTAGCGGGTTTTAGTTTTGACAGCAGCAAGTTTATTGCTTTAATCCCAAGGTCTTTTAACCCTCTTTGACATAAATTGAGGTTGGCTTTTGCAGAGTGGGTGGGTGTGGGGGGGGAGGGGAAGCCTCCATTTTGCGCTCTCTCTCTCTCTCTCTCTCTCTCTCTCTCTCTCTCTCTCTCTCTCTCTCTCTCTCTCTCTCCTTTACCTAAAACTACTTTTAACAATTTATGCTCATACATCAGACACTCATTTTGAATGACAAAATGAAGGCGAAAGGGGGAGGGAGAAAGGAAGATCTATTAGAATAGAATGAAAAAAGGGTCAGCTTGGGTTAAGCAATAGATGTCTGTCTCAGCAGGCACATCACTGCTATTGCTTTGGGTGGCTACAAATTCTAGATTGTAGGAATTTGCATTCCTGGAACCAAATACAGGTCAAGCATAAGTTGGGGTGCTCCTGGTTTTATTGTGGTGACTCTCTTAGGTAAATTCCAGCAAGATCATCTTGGAGAACGCTTTCAAAGTTGCTATTATGGAAAAATACAGAATCCAAACCCTTGAATCCACTTCATGTTGGATTATTTATGCTATATTAGCTTTCTAATATAACTGGCCTGTTTCACATAAACAGGTCCTGAACTAGAAAATACTGCTTTGAAGCTAGTTCTGTCTGCAATGGGGTTACTTTCCATTCCAAATAACTTTCTCTCTCTGCATAATGAGACACGTGGGAATGGAAGGGAAGGGAAGGGAAGGGAAGGGAAGGGGAGGGAAGGGAAGGGAAGGGAAGGGAAGGGGAGGGGAGGGAAGGGAAGGGAAGGGGAGGGAAGGGAAGGGAAGGGAAGGGAAGAAGCAACACTATGAAAAGAATTGGGCCACGATGAAACCAAACACACATGGGATTGAAGCTGCTGAAATTGGGCTTCCTTAGTGGTACGTTTGGATTACAACCCACCTTGTGGAGCCCTTCTTATTGTGCTACCACGATGACAAGAACCTTTGTGTTACAGCCTCCTTAACACAATACTCTTTAGGCAAAGTTGACATGTTGAAATGTAGGAAGGAAATGTTAAGAATAGACTGTGGAATGTCTAAATGTCTATGAAGATCATGTAGGTCATGAGTTTTCCAGAAGGCAATTGAACCTTCTTGTTGTTGTTTTTTTTAAAAAAATTAACTTCTCATCCCAGAAGCTTCTTCAGCGGAATTGTTAGAGAATTGAAACGTGTTGGTTAGATTTTGTTCTAAATACATTGCCTAATACACCTTGCTCTGACATGGTGTCCTATTTTCTGAACTTTCTGGGAAATATATCTACCTCTATGCAAGCGGTCTGGGGCCCTTTTAAACTCTGCTTTGCAAAATAAGCCACATCAGCTTGGGAACTGTGTCTGCCGTGGTATGCCTGAATCCTAATAATTGGGATAAGAAAACGAGAAATAGTTGGAGCTTAAAAACCACAGCACCAGACAGTGGGCTGAATCAATCTTTCTAAAGGAATGAAGCTTGCCCATTCTTAGAGAAATGGATGCAAAGGTTTTGGAGTTAAATTTTGATGTTTTGAAGGCATGCGAGCACTTGTAACTCAAGTGTTTTGGTCGGAATTAGATGTCAGATAACATTTGCTGCAGGCAAAGGGCTGCTTACGCTCACTCTAGAAAGTCACTCACAGGAAGCCATTCCAGGTGATGAAAAAATTGGCTTCTGAATTACGCATTTTGATTTCTCTTCCCAAACTGGAGTTTATAAAGAAATGAGAGCAGGCTGATTTGTATCTGCCTCTTAGCAGTATCTTCTGCCTTTTAGCAGTGGTCTGAACTATCAAATGCTTATGGTGATCATTCTTTAGAGAGGAATCGTGTCTTGCTTTGTGAAGAAGAAGGAACCGTCTGGTCCAGTGTGAGTCAGGTGTCACAGAAGCAGTTCAAGGAGCAAAATGACTGCCTTGGACATCTGAAGCCGAATGTTGGACAAGGGCAGATATTCTTTCCTAGCTAATCCTGAACAATGGCATGGAATAACACAGCTGGAAGGGACCTTGGAAGTCTTCTACTCCAGCCCCCTGCTCAAGAAGGAAAGCTTATACCATTTCAGACAAATGACTCTCCAATTTCATCTTAAAAATCTCCGGAGACGGAGCACCCACAATTTCTGGCAGCGAGTCATTCCACTAGGTCTGCATTAACAGAGGGATGATCTAACTCGGGAGCCTCTGCCTTCTGAAATGAACCCAATATCTTGAGCAGGACCATTACTACCTGACCTGGAAGACAGTTTCTTAGGATTACACAGTTCCAAAGTCCTCTGGACAAAAGTAAAGCAACTCTCTGCCTGCCAAAAAAGCTCTGCCCGTTCCTGGTAAAAGCTAATTACACTTAATGATTTAATCATCCTTCATAGGATGTTTAGATACAGAGCCTCAATATCCAGCTCAAACTTCTATTTCAGGGAATTTCTTAAAAAAAAAAACAGAAAGGAAAAGCTCCTATCCAATTCAGTGGATGTCATGATGAAAATTGATGTGTCAAAAGGACAGAATGCACACAAGTCGCTGGTGTGACAAATGGAATTGTTATGCTAGTGTATTTATTTTCAGCAGGTATAATTCCAAAGAGAGAGAGAGAGGTGGGGGGAGATAGAGATAGATAGATAGATAGATAGATAGATAGATAGATAGATAGATAGAGAGAGAGAGAGAGAGAGAGAGAGAGAGAGAGAGAGAGAGAGAGAAACAGAGAGAATGAAAGAGAGAGAAAGGGAAGGGGAGGTGGGCTTCATTTTTATAGGCAGGTAATAATAACAGATATTAACTTTGACTATTCATCCATGCACTAGGAGACTCTCAACTGATGTTTAACGGAGGGTACCCTAATTACTTCAGTTTTGTGCAGTTCTCTCCTCTCCCTTTGACACGTTGTGTAAGTCCCCAGGATGAGCAAACCTGGCCAGCCCCGCAAATCTGTCCAAGGAAACACTGATGCCGGGTTGTCACCTAAAGAAAGAAGCAGCACCTTTCCCATCTGAATGGCATGCCTTCGCCAGGTGCTTTTTACCTGACAAGTCCTCCACCATCATCAGCCTCTGGCAGAAATCATGGGACCCCAGAGTCTCTAAAGCATCATTCTGATCTCTGAAGCATTTAATAGAGCCACGGCAAAGCTTTCAATACACTCCCGCCTTCCTGTAAGTGCGGCTGGCGTGAATTCCACAAACATTTCCAAATCCTGACAGGAGGATATAACTTGGGGAATTCAGAAAGAGGGAGATGCGTATGAATCGAGATCTCGTCCAAGGCATTAGAGAGCAGCGTTCGCTTTTTGACAATTGGAAGCCGAGACAGTGACTTGGGTGTGTGTTCCTTCGGTTCTCCATTAACTTTATTTATCAAAAGCTTAATTTAACTTTGAAAGGGGCAGTGGGAACGTTTCCATCTCTCTACACACACACACACACACACACACACACACACACACACTCCAAGTTCATGGCCGCCTTAAGGGGTCAGTAGTTACCTTTTCAGGAGATAAAACTTCATTTTAATTTTCATAAGCAGAAATGGAGGATATGAGAGAAATAAGAGGATTATTTGCTAGCTCCCTTTGGGTTGTTCAATGTATTGCCTTTCTGGATCCATTTGCAAAATGTAACAACTGTACTGTCTGGAAACATTAATCCGTTGCATCTAAAGCAAGTAAAAAGGATGGTAAATATTTTAAATCTGGTTGTCCAAAGAAGTGTTTTATTTAAGGAAAGATGATAATTAGTAATTGGTTTTTTATTCAGCTTTTTATCCAGTGACCTGTCTGTTCCATTTCTATATCAAGCTTCTTTTGAAAGATGAGCTAACGTTGTTCTTGGATATATATTTCTCTGAAATGTACATTTTCATTCTAAAATATCCATTTAGCTCTGTTTTAACTTAAAATATGTGCTTTATGGTCGATGTTTATGAATAATGATCTGTGTTGCAAAATCTGTAGAACAATCACTTTCTTGGTTATAAATTCCAGCTGAATTTCTCTATTGGCTTTATTTGGATTTATTTAGATTCATCCTTGGATTTGTTGTGGAACAATAAGTCCGAAAGATGAGATTCTCTAACTAGAAAGCTGTATCCTCAAATAATTCTATTCATGATGTATTGCAGGCTAATTCTGCAGAGTGCCAGCAGTTCGATCCTGACCGGCTCAAGGTTGACTTCCATATTTCCCAGGTCAGTAAAATGAAGACCCAGATTGTTGGGGGCAAATATGCTGACTCTGTAAACTGCATAGATAGAGCTGTAAAGCACTGTGAAGTGTATATAAGTCTAAGTGCTGGTGCTATTGTCCTTCCTTCCTTCCTTCCTTCCTTCCTTCCTTCCTTCCTTCCTTCCTTCCTTCCTTCCTTCCTTCCTTCCTTCCTTCCTTCCTTCCTTCCTTGTGGTTAGAAAGCAGTATTGCAGGCTAATTCTGCTTACTGCCAACAGTTTGATTCTCACCAACTCAAGGTTGACTCAGCCTTCCATCCTTCCAAGGTTGGTCAAATGAGGACCCAGATTGTTGGGGGCAAATATGCTGACTCTGTAAACTGCTTAGAGAGGGCTGCAAAGCACTATGAAGCAGTATATGAGTCCAAGTGCTATTGCGATTTATCTCAAATAAAAAATGAGACCAGAACACCTCTCCTCAAGTAATGAACACCCAGATAAGCAGGGATTAACACCAGACAAATGATGAAGCACACACACACACACACACAAATACCCTAATTAAGGAATTACCTAGGGGAAAAAAAACATACCCCGACCAATATTGACAGGAAGCAAATCCTGCATTTGCTACTGGAAATGAACAGGGAGAAAACCCCACATTCACTTTTACTGATGATGCTACCTACTGGTAGTTGGATAATGAAACATCTGCAAGAAAACCAAGTTCAGTTAGCATCAAGAGCTCCACATCTTTTTCATTTCCCTTTTGGGATTAAAGCAAAAAAAAGGGTGGGGGGTGTAAGGAAACCTGCAGAAATCTGTTTTGTCTTAGCCTCCCATATACCTTTGGCTAAACAGAACTTTTTTATATACAGAACTTTTTTATATACATAAAAAAGTGATATAGTATTACAAATGTTTTGGCTTAGTGCAGATCTGTTTGCATACCAGTCTTATATGTAGGAGAATGCTGGGAAGCCTGACATTAAAACGAATATTTTCTTTTCACTTAAGCCCTTTTTATAGGGCAGGAAAGAAAAGGCAATATTTTGCTACAAAAGCACCTTCCCCCATCTGGAAAAAAATGGCTTTTTGGACTCTATTGTGGCTCATTGTCTAAAAATAGGATGAAGACAAATTGTTATCATTTGCGAAAGCCCATGGCAATAATGATAAATGAACAATTTTTTTTTACCCTCTGAAGTCATTGCTTAAGGCTTTCTCTGGGATCAACAATGTTAAACTGCTAAACTTGCCTCATCTGCATTTGCAGAAGGTTTACAAATGGCTTTGTAAACAATTTTAGCCAGAGCGTTAATCTCTCTTCCACAAGTAGGGCTTGCATGATCTATGATTGATTTGCAATTTAAAATGACACTGAAACCCCAAAACAGATATGAGAGAAACTTTCAATGAATAATGCTTTGGTTGACAAGAAAAGATAAGGCACATCTTTCATCTGATAGTGGGCTGTTTTTGATAAATATTGTTCATAATGGAGAATCTTGAAACCATTAATGTGTGGATAGAACATTACTAGTTTCTGACTGGAAGCTATAAGCCCGTTTTCCTCAGCCAGAGCAGTTAGTCGAGAGCGCCTTCAACCATGTATCTTGCTTAAAAATATACAGATGCCATCCAGCAATTCTTCTCCTCACTCCATTAATTGGCTCTTTCAGGTTCAAATCTGCACACCCGCAAGAACAGTATAAATGCTGCTTTATTGTGGGCTGGATTCAGCGGTATTGATGCAAGAGGAAAGAGGTTGCTGCAAAGGGCAGGTGTGCAGAATGGTTTCACAGAAAGGAACCTTATCACAGGGGTGGGAAGGAATGAGCCTTACTTTAGGCAAAATGAAATTGTGGCTTTGAGAAGAAAATTGGGGGGGGGTGTCTTCTGGAAGGACAGCAAAAGAATTACTTAATTGAAGACTGCACAGGTAGCCCCGGACGTACAACTACCCCACCAGATTTAGTTTAAGAATCTCAAAATGCTTTAAAAAGCTTCCCAGGCAGATGGTGTAGTTGGCTGCACTGGCTAGTTTTCTGAAACAATAGATGGCAAATTTGTTGTACCAGGTAGTCCTTGACTTATGACCACTATCTAGCCCGAAATTTCCGTTGCTAAGCGAGACTGTTGTGAAGTGAATTTTTGCCACCGCTGGGAAGTGAATCACTGCAGTTGTTAAATGAATAGCCCGGTTCTTAAGGGAATCTGGCTTCCCCAATGAGGTTTGCTTGTCTGAAGGTTGCAAAAGGGGATCACGTGACCTCAGGACACGGCAACCGTCAAAAGTACATGCCAGTTGCCAAGCGCCCGGATTTTGATCAGGTGACCACGGGGATGTTGCAATGATTGTTAAACGTGAAAAATGGTCATAAGTCGCTTTTTTAAAGTGCTGCTGTAACTTTGAATGGTCACTAAATGACCTGTTGTATGTTGAGGACTCCCTGTAGTGGCTTTGGGGTTTTCTGGAAAGACAGCAAAAAGAATCATTTGTTTGAAGAATGCATTGTTTTGTTTTTACTTCCAGGAGTTACAGGTTCTGCCTAATATGTCTAAATAATTCGAGTAGATATTTTTATTTTGAATACTGTGAACTTCAGTGTGAATGAGTGAGGGTGCAAGCTTTGTTTGTACTACACACAAAAAAATTAATGGCATGTTATTTTAAGTTAATTTTCACATCCTTTCCTAAAGGACAGTATTGTTTAGGAACAAGGTGCAGATCAAGATGATAATGAGGCTATTATTTCCTACTCTGCAGTAGTGTATTAAAAATGAAACTCTGGCTACGACTACCTTAATTATGGTTTATTAAATCAGTCAAATAATATGACAAAATCTTACCAGTTGTACTGAAGCTTGAACTAACCATGCATGTAAGTTGCAGCATCGGAGGCTAACATGATTGTCCCATTTTAACAAAGTTCAAGCATTGTTGTCACCTTACCTTTATAACTGTTATTAAATATAGATGTCCCATATTAACTAGAGTTAGGCCTCTAACAAATCTTTGAAGTAGTTCTCTGAACGCATCCATACTTGACACACCCAAATCACTTCCAAAGTATCTGGAAATGTTGTTTTTCCATTTTCTTCATTGGAGAGAGATGGAGAAGAAGTGGCGGATATTAATAAGTAACAATTGAAGAAGTTAACCTGCTTTACCATATAAATACCCTTTATTCTATTCTATTCTATTCTGTTCCATTCCATTCCATTCCGTTCCGTTCCGTTCCGTTCTGTTCTGTTCTGTTCTGTTCTATTCTCTAAGGAGCCATTACAGAATTCTGGTAATTCCTGTGCATTGCACATGCTTTCTACTTGTGGTGAGATCAACATTCAAAATCATGTGCCTTTTTAAAGACATGTAGTACAATGGGCTGGATGGGCTTCTGTTTGTCAGGAAGCCCTGTTTCTATCAGTTCTTGTTTTAATACTGGACAGATCTAGTAGCAGGTTCTTTTCCTGATGATGTGACAATAAACGCCCCTGTTCTTGCTCCTCAAAAATGGTTTTTTGAGGAGCAAGATTTTTGGAACAACTACTATTGGTGATGACTTGTATCTTTCTTGATTTCGGGAAGCTGAAGTTAGTACAGTTGCTAATTTCTGTTGCATAATTTGCCATCATACTGAAGCTCTGCTGGCTGCCTAAACAGCATTGGGAGATATTCCTTCACGAGATTTTTGCTTTGGGATTTACTGAAAGTTGAGAAAGCGGTGGATGAAGACCACTGAGAAACTATTGTATTCCCCAAACCGGGGTATTATACTCTGGAGACAATGATCACAAATACTCCTTGGCAAGAAGTTTTGTACTTGGTGACCAATGTCATCATGCAAATAAGTAATAGCATTATTGGTATGAAGAGGTCATGTTTGTGTGGTCATTTTGACATCAGGGGTTCTTACAGATGTCTATGTTCATAGACAAATTCATTCACAGCTTTATAATTAGGGGCAAGGACACCATGCTTGACACACACAAATTTCATCAGTGTTCTTTACTCCTTGGAAGGAAATTGTGGATATATATGTATCTATCTATCTATGCATGCATGCATGCTTTATGTACCTTTATGCATTTATAGAATATAGATACCTGCACACACTCCTGCCTGGCACTGATGCAAATACTGTCAAAGTCCACAGTCAACCCATTTTCTGCCAAGGTACGCCTGTCACCTTGACAGACATTTGTAACTGTGGGGGAAAAAAATGCAATTATGAATGCGTCCAGCGTGCAGCATTGTCCTTGAATGTTTCTTTGGCACTGCTGTGTCTTTGTATTGGTACTCGGACACGAGGCCAGCGAACAGAGAGTAGAGATCAAGAAGCAGAGTGGATAAATAGAGCTGCCCATGTTTGTTCATAAACAGTCTATAGCTCCTTTCCATCGTTTGGCGACGAGGCCTATTCATTGAAGAAAGTGAAGCTGGTGCTGCTTAAATGAATCAAAGTGGGGTAGGTCACTTGGCTGGAAGTAGGAACAAGAGGTTTGAAAACCATCCATAATTGCTAGTGAGGAGGCTCCATCATTTTGCTTTGTCCTTGCAGTCAAGATTGCCACTGCACTGACAAACAGTTGGCACCCAGCCTCCTTTCTTTGTAGCGAAACAGCTTCCAAAAGAAACAGGGACAAACAGGAGGTAGAAAGCAAGTCCTAGGAAAAAGCAGATCCTTATTTTAATTTCATTTTATATACGTATTCTTCTGTCTGCTTATGTGTTGTAATTTCAGTTCCCATTTTCTGCAGTACTTTGAATGGGAAAGCCAAAAGGTGAAAACCCTGGGGAAAAAAAAAAAACTTTTTATGGTAGGGATGAATAAACGGATACCTTCCGGATGATCTGCGCTCCCTCACCCATAAGCTGCAGCTGGCATGGCTGATGCACAGATGTTTGGTCCTGATCATTTGAGAAGGACTACCTGGAGTTCTTTAGAGCAGGGGTCCCCAAACCCTGGTCTGTGGACCGGTACCGGTTCATAGCATGCCAGCAACTGGGTTGCACAAACAAGCAAAGCCGCATTTGCGGGATGCAGGCAGCACACAAAACCACGCCTCTTCCAGTCCACGGAAAAACCTCCCTCCACGTGACTGGTCCCTGGTGCCCAAAAGGTTGGGGACCTCTACTTTAGAGCACAAGCAGAAAGTCTCCTGATACAGAGAGCTACTTCGAATATAAACCTTCATCGACATGATAAACCATCTTAGTGATGGTTTTTAAGTCCCTACATGGCATGGGTCCGGAATACCTCGGGGACCACCTGCTGCCGGCGTCGACTCCCCTCCGCCCTGTGCGTTCCCACAGAGAGGGCCTCCTCAGGGTGCCTCCAGTCAGAGAATGCCGGCTGGTGGCCCCCAGGGGGAGGGCCTTCTCTGTGGGCGCCCCGGCCTTATGGAATCAACTGCCGGTGGAGCTCCGGATGGCACCGGATCTCCGCTCCTTCCGGCGCGGGTTAAAGACCCACCTGTTTGAACAAGCTGGCCTGGCCTGATGGGGAGTTAATTTGGGTTTTTAAATATTTGTATATTTTACTGTTTTATCTTGGGCATTAATTTAATTCTATTTTAACTTTTGTAGTTTTGTACTTTTATCATTTGCCCTGTTCACCGCCCTGAGTCCCTAGGGAGAAGGGCGGTATAAAAATTTAATAAAACTGAAACTGAATAAAACTGACATAATTATCAATTTTCAAGAGGAAGCTTACAAGTGTTGTACTACAAGGTGTACTGACTGATATGCAGATATTTTTAGTGACCTTGGGGCCTTCCTGCCCAAACATTATGGAATAGCATGAGTGTTAAACAACATGCAAGCCCTTCCTGAATTATGTCACCTGGATTCCAAATTGTGGAGGAGTTTATAAGCACAGGTAGTTCTCAAGTTACAACCAGATTAGAATTTCCATAGCTAAGCAAGGCATTGTTAATTGAATTGTGCCTGATTTTACTACCTTAATTACAAGTATTCTCTCTTGTCTTTCAACAGTCCAGATTTGGGGGCAATTCTTTGAGAAACTGGAAATTAGCCAGAAACTTGTCCTTTCCTATTGATGAAGCTAATTTTTTTATTAGGCTTTAGTAAATTATCTCTAGCAGGCACAGAATACAACTTTGGACCTGTGAGCTGAAAAGATACAAGAACAGGAGCAGAGGTATTGAAAACTCCTCTATGGTATTAACTTGCACGAATTAGTGTATAATCAATTCTGAAAATCAGGTGCTATGTTCCTGTTTGGGATTTGTCTTAAGAGTTTCTAGAAAGATGTATATTTTATCTACCATCTGAATTGTGTTCGATATGTAAAGTGACCAAGGGTGATTAACGATAAATAGATTAAAGTGGGAGAGGGCATTTGAAAAATGACTTAAATGGTGCATGTAAGTCCCTGGCTGGATTCCCCAAATGCAAATTCTGCTAAGTTAATGACCGGAAAATCATGATGGGTTCAATATATAAGATTCAGAATTATTTCAACCAACTTTGTAAACAATATTTTGCACAGGGGTTTCTTAAAATGCCTCCCTTAAATCTACAGGTGATGGAAAGTTGGGTTCCAAAAACTACTGAAGATTTGCTTGCTTTCATTTTTAAAATTGTGATGGAAGAAGGTCTGGTGTTAACCAGTGTATGTGAATATTACCTCACTTGATTTCCTTGTCACTAAAAGGGGTTATGAAAAATTAAAGGAGGAATGCATACTAAATTATGTCTACTAATGTCCTGGATTAGATACTGGTTAATTTTGTATTTCTTTGAGTACCTATACCAGATGTCTTCAAACTTGGCCCTTTTATGACTTGTGATCTTCAATTCCCAGAATTCCTCAGCCAGTGTGCCTGGCTGAGGAATTCTAGGAGTTGAAGTCCACAAGTCATAAAAGGGCCGTGTTTGAAGATCCCTGACCTACATAGAGAAAGACAAAGAAGTTATACATTAGCTCCCCAAATTGGATGACATTTAGGAATATTTAACCAGATTATCCAGATCTTGGACTCCTTTGTGGATGGCCACCATGATCAGAGGACTGGAAACTAAGTCTGTTTAGAAGAATTGGAAGGAAGCTTGTTTAGGGTTGTGGGAGAAAAGAAAGAGAAGATTTGAGGAAGGATATGGGGCCATGATTTACTCCCCTGCTTGGCAAGAAGCCTCATAGAACTTCTTTGCTCTGCTCTTCACTCTACTAGCTGGGTGCAGAGTCTGGTAGGCCTGATGCCACCATTCCCGACTTTATGCCTCTTGAGGTTGACATTTCGGAGAGTCTACTGCAGGGGTCCTCAAACTTGGCCACGTTAGGACTTGTGAACTTCAACTCCCAGAATTCCCCAGTCAGCATGGCTGGCTGGGAGTTCTGGGAGTTGAAGTCCACAAGTCTTAAAGTGGCCAGGTTTGAGGATCCCTGGTCTACTGGAACATCTTCCTCAGTGAGTAAGTCATCTGAGTTCTGACCATGACAGCTTACATTAAATGAGCAGTGGATGAAGAGAACCAGTTTGGTGCAGTGATTGTGGCATCAAGCTAGAATCCAGGAGACTATGAGTTCCAGTCTTACCTTAGACATGAAGCCCACTGGATAGCTTTGGGCCAGTCTGTCTCTCTTGGCCATAGGAAGAGGCAAACCACTTCTGAAATCTTGCTAAGAAAACTGCAGGGTCTTGTCGAAGCAATCACCTAAAGACAATACTGACTCAAACACACAGACACACAGACACACAGACACACAGACACACACACACACACACACACACACACACACAGAGAGAGAGAGAGAGAGAGAGAGAGAGAGAGAGAGAGAGAGAGAGAGAGAGAGAGATTCACTGAAACTTGGGTCCTATAGTGAAATTTCCAGCTAGAATGGAAAGAGGTGTGAAGGCTAGCATTGAGACCTTGCAGGAAGCAATGCAAACCTTTTCTCCCCCACCCAGAGACCCTCTATCTGGCCGTTTCCAATAGAATGCACTCAGTTTGGTAAATTTCTTCTAAATAGGCATGCAGCAATAAAGAAACAACCTGATCAGCTCATGGTGTCGTTCTGATTCCTTGTGCTTGACAAGTCGTCCCTAATGTCTGTGGAGATGCTCCATCATCCAGGTCATGGTTGCCCCAAAGGTGCTTTTTCCAAAAGGCAACTGGACTTCCTTGGTTTTTGCTTTGAAAACGGGTCCTTCCCATCCATTGATGTAAATGAATTCTGTACGTTCTGCTTGGGGTCCTCTGCTTGGGGGAGGCATCATACCTTTTTTCCCCCCTTTGGCAAAAGCCAACTATACTCTCTGCAGATTTGCAAAGTAGTATTGATCACTACTACAGTTAACACTGCTGAAGGAAGCTGTCTTCAGGGTTCTTCTCTCTCTCTCTCCCCACTGTCTACCCCAGAACCACAAAGAGAAGAGAGATGCTGTTGCATTGATTGGCCACTTCCAGCGCTTGTTCCTCATTGTCCACGTAGAGAACATCCTGCCTTTTGTCGCAGCCGAAAAAGAGTTGGTATTTATCAGGGTTCAGAGCTAGTTCAACCTCACATGTGACAAATTATTTGTGGAATTGTGGTATTCACAGTCACTTAAATAAGAATCTGTCAACACAAGGCTATGCTTTGTTGCGAAAGGTCTCACAGATTTCTATTTGTTGTTGTTTTTCTCAAGCACTCAAAGAATGATGGATTGGTGGTAATGCAAATTCACTAGCATTTTATACGCTGGTGCCTTCTCCACAGACAGGAAACACACTCAGTATCATCTTGTAAAATGCCTTGGCTCATACTGTCTTGCTCCGTGCTGGAAGTGCCTTTTTAAAAATGGTGCGTTGGAAGGAAGGAGGTGGAATTCAAATATTTCCCTCACGTCTTTTTGCTTTGTCAGAGCAGGTGCACATTTGAGATTTTTTTTCTCCTTCTTTTGCTCCCAGACTAACTGGGACATATGCTTATCTGTTCTTGGTAATTAAAACAACTTGATAAATAACATTATTGGGTTTTATGGCAAGTTAAAAGTTAATGCTGCTTAACAGGATATTAAATACAGATAGCTCAAAGAGCAAAAAAAAAAGTCTCTTTGGAAACAACTTCTGCATTTTAAGTATCTCTGGAAGAGCCACCAGGGCTGCAGAATGGGTGAATACAAATGGAAAAAAAAAACAACCCCCCACCACCAATCTTGGGTGTCCCTTCAAGACAGGTGACGAGTTTTCCTGGACTATGAACGAGACAGAGAACTTTGTCTGTTTAGGAAAAATATATATTTGTGATTGTACTGAAACATGGAAGGGATCTAGTTTGATCCTCTGCTACTTAAGAGCCGTGGTGGCGCAGTGGTTAGAATGCAGTATTGCAGGCAAATTCTACCCACTGCCAGTAGTTTGATCCTGACTGACTCAAGGTTAACTTAGCCTTCCATCCTTTTGAGGTCTGTAAAATGAGGACCCAGATTGGTGGGGGCAATCATGCTGACTCTGTAAACTACTTAGAGAGGGATGTAAAGCACTGTGAATTGGTACGTAAGTCTACAAGCTATTGCTATTTAGAATTGCATCTGTGGTACATAAGTAAAGGTGATAAAGAAGAGGTGATTTCACATGATCTTCCTTTCAATAATCCTGATGCATGGTGTAGACTCTCAAGTACTTCAGTTTTACTCTGTACTCAATGGTTGTGCTAATAGTAAATTACCCAGCCATGCCCAGCAACCGAAATGGTTCTGTCATTTAGAACAAAGATGACCAAACAATTTTCTTTGGGCCAAATGCAGATCTAACATCTTTAATGCAGCTGATGATAGCAGCTGAAAAATAGTATTTTCCTATCATTCTGAAGAAGGAAAATATGATAATTGTTAAATGAGCCCTGTCAGACATCCTGGGAAGAGCAGGATTGTGAAAATGTAGTAAAAATAGCACTAACAAGTAATCTGATACCTAAATTTCATAATGACATCTTCATAGCATGCGCATAGGATTGTAAAAATGAGACAGGGCAAAATGTTTTACACAAAGTGTTAAAAATCCCTCCACCTGCATCCTACCTCATTGCATTGTATGCTATCTATTCCCATTCTTCATAGAGTGTATAGACTACTAGTTGTTTCAGGACCATCCCTAGCTGCCTATATTGTGATTTTATTCTCCACAGTAGCAGAGTTTATCATGGAAGGTTACAAAAATCTAACATTTGAGGAATTTCTAAAAGAACTGGAAGCTTTAATTACTCCATCAAAGTTTATAAACTGTATTGTGGTACAATAAGGCACCCTTGATTTTTTTAAAAAAATTAAAATCCATTTGTTTAGCAAAAAAAAGAAAAAGACCCCCCACATTTGCAGTGAGTTGATAACACATTTGATAACGTAATGTTTTGAAATATCTGGCTAATTATTTCTAATAGTTTCATGATAATATATGTACAGAATCTTTCTCTTGGATGGGTTCCTGCTTTGAAGATCAAAACACATTTCTCTTTGGCATCCTTTCCAGTTTCACAGAATTACTCCAGTTGCCCGAATCTCTTGCCAAGGTGTTTGCGGAACATATTTTGACAGCTTTCTCTCTAAAAATTATGACTATTCGTTTTTGGAAGGGGTTACAAATTGTAAATGTGATACATGTTGGATTCCTTTCAGCAGCACTGCAAATATATAAAATGATTGAAATTTTTGTTGTGGTATTCTCACGTGATATGTACTTTAAATCAAAGGTGTCCAGTCTTGGCAATTTTAATACTGGTGGACTTCAACTCCCAGAATTGGCTGGCTGGGGAATTCTGGGAATTGAATTCCCCAAGTCTCAAAGTTGCCAAGGTTGGACACCCCTGATTTAAGTTTTCTATTAGCTTATTTCCTGGGTCAGCAGGGCCATCGTGCTGCTGGTGGTGAGCCTTCTTTTGGATAAGATTCTACCTTAATTTTAAATTTATTTTCTTTATGGTGATGGCCTGATGTATGTGTGGTGGAGGACCATACTTTTCTTAATAAATAAGCAAATAATAAATAAAATCTCAAGGAGATTACCTATTTCTTTAGTTGAACCAATTAGACTCAAGAAGAGAGAGAGAGAGAGTTGTAAGCAAAATGTTTTAAAAGGCTGTTTATTTACGACAAATCTGATTTATGATGAAATAACATGAAAAGTGATTTTGTTTTTCTGGCCCAAGCCAGCCAAATTTTTCTAGTGAAAATGCATCGGAATGTAGATGCTTGCTCCCTGTTCTAAACACAGCTAGTCCTCGACTTACAACAGTTCATTTAGTGGTTGTTTAAGTTACAACAGAGTGAGGTCTGAACTGTTTTTCACACTTACGACTGTTGCAGCATTCCCCTGTCGTCACATGATCAAAATTCAGATCCTTGGTGGCAGCTACTTATAAAGAAAATCTGTATAAAATGTTTTATAAATGGCATTTACCACCTGCAAGGTTAGCAAAAATGTTTTAAAACATGTCTAGTAACTGTTGGAAATGTAGGCAAAAGCCAGGCCCGTACTACCACCTTTGGTGGACATGCCCTAAAGCAAAAAAGAAAAAGGTCAAAAATACACATGTGGTTACAGAAAATGTTAAGAAAACATGTAGATTTTAAGCCAGAACTATTTCTTCTGGGTATAATTACTGAGAATTATGGAAAAAAACCTCACTTAACCACAGTTCTGCTTAGCAACAGAAATTTGGGACTCGGTTGTGATCGTAAGTTGAGGACTGTCTGAACATTCAAGAGAACATCTGAAAGCCTGGTGACCAATAATGCCTTATACACAGCTCGTCCAATCAGTTCCTGAAAAATTCACCTTGTTTCACTTACCTGTGGAGAAAGGTAGGCTGAAGTTACCAATATTGCAACTAGCAGTGTTCTGTGTTCAGTACATAGTTGTATCGACAAATGTTTTCCATCTGAAGCGTTTCACACAATCATCGCTCGAGCGTTAACAGAGGAAAATATGTACGTCCCCAACATGCTACAAGAGGAGGAATGAGCATGAGCTAATTGTGGGGAAGAGAGGGAGTGGGGGGAACCTATGTTTTTAGCTTGTGTGCTTGCACTGATTCATTTCCATGTGTTGCTCTTAGTCCATCCCTGAAAGAATGGAGAATAGCTTTAGTTTAGGAGAAATATAAACCAATAGAGGGAACTCTTCCATTTCTCTCTTTAAAAGAATAAAAAGACACATGCGCTCTCTCTCTCTCTTGCACGCTCTCTCTCTCTCTCTCTCTCTCTCTCTCTTTCTCTCTCTCTCTCTCTCTCTCTCTCTCTCTGTGTGTGTGTGTGTGTTTTAAAGATTTTCACTTTAATTATGCAGCACTAAAACATTGACATTAAACTGAATTTGCAATGGAAACTGCTCTTG
This sequence comes from Vipera ursinii, assembly GCF_947247035.1. Lineage (NCBI taxonomy): Eukaryota > Metazoa > Chordata > Lepidosauria > Squamata > Viperidae > Vipera > Vipera ursinii. The sequence continues at coordinate 14,715,505 of NC_139520.1, forward strand.
TTAATTAACTGTTAAATTTATTGTGGCACTGTACTACATGCACTTTTGATATTTTTGTGAAATGCTCTAGGACAGGGGTGTCAAACTCGCAACGTCACGGGATCTGTCGCAAGATATCGTGACTTTTTTTCTACTGCCAGCAATGGGGTGGGTGTGGTTTCGGCATGACGCATCCGGCCCATGGACTGGCAGTTTGACACCCCTGCTCTAGGAGAACTTGTTTACAGGACAGCAAAGGATGCACCATGAAATGGAGGTGTTGAATAGAGAGGCAGCCTTAATCCCCTTCTTTAGTCTCTGGAACTCCTTCCCACTTGAACTGCTGAAGTGCTGAAAATTAATGGTAAAGATGCCCTAATGTATATTACGTTTAAGGTGCCTATCGAACAACCCCTACAGTGGTACCTCGGTATGTATCATTAATTGGTTCCAGGAGGTGTGATGAGCACCAAAAATGATGAGTACCAAACAATTTTTTTCATAAGGAATAATGTAATGAGTCACAAGGCAGCTGACACCTACAAGTTCTAGCTTGTGCATTGAGTACCAAACAAACAATGTGTATTGGGACAAAATTCATTGAGTACAAAATTTGATGAACAGTTGAATACCAATATACCACTATATTTTCCACAAATATTCTGGAATAAAACAAACCCACAAATATTCTGGAATAAAACAAAGCCATGCTGGCTGGGGAATTCTGGAAGTTGAAGTCCACAAGTCCTAAAGTTGCCAGGTTTAGAGACCCCTAGCATAGATCAGCAACCTTTGTTGTGGGGACATCACCTAAAAGTGTGTTGTGAAAGTATTTTAATGAATTGAAGACCACATTTGCACCAAAGCTTTGCACCAAAATGGCCAAGCAACTATCATGCATGTATACAGGTGTTTATTTTAGTGTAATCCCTAAAACATACTTCATGTATACTGTTATAGAGGTAGCCCTTGAGTTATAACTATTCATTTAGCAACCATTTGAAGTTACAAAGGCACCATATTGAAATTGTCCCCAACTTGGTAATCTCCAGACATGTAGGACTACACTGTTCAAAATTTGTGGCCATCATTGTCACAGGTTGGTTAGCAGGATTAGGAAATTTGAATTCAGGCGAAAGTATTATAGATGTTTTCTTTCTGTACATATTAGTATTCTTTTTATCCCTCAGCAAGTAGTTATTTCTTTGGAGTAAGAACCTTTGAAAGTGAACAAAAATGAATGATGTCACAGGTCTTATGATGTCATTGCCCAGAACTGCTTTGTGTGAGATGAGCATGCATATAAATATGATTAATAAATAAATAAAATTGCACAAATAAGACAAATTAGGTACATTTATATCATTTACATCAGGATCCAACTGATGAAATCAGGATATTATTAATCAGAATTACATCTGCACCATGCTGTTACTTCATTATGGTTTCTACCAGAACCTATGGAATTATCCCTTTATAAAACATTTGATGATATAAAACTTACCATAAAAGTTAATTGTAAAGCTGATTCTTCCATAAGCAGCCTAGCTGCCTGTACAGAAATCTTTCTGTGATCGTTACTCAAAAATGAGTAACTTCATTCAGTCTTTCTTTGATTTAGCTTAGAGAGATGAATATTTTTAGAATTTATGAGCGTGTGAAACAGGGGATTACAAGTGAAACTATTAAACAGTGTTAATGACTACAGCAATATATTACTGAGATTTCCCCCCCTTTCATAAATTATAGAGGAAAACATTCTATTTCAAATTAAACGCCCAAAAAAGTTACAGATGCCAAATAAGCATACAAAAAATAAAATATTTTGCCCTAGCAGCTAGATTAAAATATCACCATATTTTCAGTAAGGAGAAAATTATTTCTTTTTCTGAATGAATTAATGGAAGACATATATTCAGATTTAAAGTTGAAAGCACAATTTCAGGCTTTTGACTCAGAGATGTGAAAAGTTGATTTTCTTGATTATCTCTAGATATTCTTCATTCTGTAAAGACATCATGATTGCGAAATTAGGTTCTATCTAAGAAATTTGTATTTCTTCCATTTTGGATGGGATTTCTGTTGCCCTAAAAGTTCCAGTTTTAAGCCTTCATTTCTGTACATATTAGACTTAAGCCTAGTCTCAACTCTGCCACCAGAATCCTTAACTTCAAATAGATTGTCTGGTATAAACAGGGAATTTGGTTGCCATGATTTGTTAAACTTCCAATTTCATCACTGCAATGAATTACAGTATACATGGGGCTGCCATTAAAGTCTACCCAAAAGCTTGTCTTTGTAACGCTGCCAAAGGTTTGGCTGATAGGAATCAGTTCATCCATATCATGTTAATTTTGAAATAAATCAATTAGTTCCTCATTTCCAGTCCCACTTCCCATCTTCTAAACCTGTTCCTTCAATAAAAATGAGGACCATGGTAAAATCAAGTCACATCACAACTTGTTTGATGAATGGAATAACATAGTCAATGATTAAAATCCACTAAAATAAGGCTATATTCTGCTGGTTCCTAGTGTAGATCATCTATAACAGGCATGGCAAACTCGTGGCATCATGTGACATCGTGTGATGAATCACGACTTTTTCCCCACTGCCAGTTATGGTGGGCGTGGTTTCAGTATGATGCATCCGGCCCATGGGCCAGCAGTTTGACATGCCTGATGTATAAAAAAAAATGCTTGTTTTTCAGAACTAGGCTTTAAATTGGGCTGAGATGAGTCTAAATGCTTTGCATTATCTAGGGCAAGGGTCCCCAACTCCTGGTTCCTGGACCAGCCTCTGGCAGCGGCATATCAGAAACAGGTCCATGCAAACAAGTAAAGCCCCATCCATGGGATACAAGAAGCACATGAAACCACACCCCCTTCGGTCCGCAGAAAAAACCTCTTTCCACGGAACCGGTCCCTGGTGGCCAAAAGGTTGTGGGCCACTGACCTAGGGACATCTGGAGTAAATAGATGATCTCTTCCATTAGGTACCATGAAAATTTCACTTAGAGAAAACTGTCCCCCTCCCCCTCCCATCATTTAAAAATTACACCAAGTTTTCCCAGACTACTGCCTTCCTTCCATATGGGTTGGGATTTTGGTAGCCATGATGAGTAGGACCTCTGTGAGATACAGTCCCACCACAAACAGAAAATGACAATGAGTCCTCTTAGATTTGTGGTCATAGTACATCTGGAGGGAACAAACATAGAAAGACGGTATTTCATAATGACTCTGTGTGTGTGCGTGTGTGTGTGCGTGCACATTGGTTTATGAGAGAAATTCTTTTTTTATTCTTTCCTTATCCTAAAAGACTAACGGTGAAATTTCCTAAGGTGAATGAATAGGTTACGTTTTCTGCTTTTAATAATCAGGTAGGTGTTAGCAACAAGCCTTCTGTCATTGGTTGGCCTGTGACATAAACATACAAACAAATGTACCTGCTTATTTTTGCACAGGCCACAAAGGTGTTGAGCTTCACATATGCTGTACAGAGCTCACTCATTTTTACGACTTGAAGTAATCAAGGGAGCCTTTTGTCATAAAGCTGGCATTCAGACCGTCTTGAATGCCCTTGGTTAAAGCTTCAAATAATCTGCTGAAACAAGTCTCCATTCTTTGCTGCGTGTCTAGGGCAAGGTGGGGGGATATTTTATTTATATAAATAAAATGTTTAACATTTACATTATAGCTTGACAGGCAAAATAATAAAGATTGGTTTGGGGGAATTTCTGATCCCAACTGATACGTTTTGAACCTGCCAGACCAATGTGCAGATTGCAGCTGAGTTATCCGTGGTCTCCAAGCATTTCAGCTGTTCCAGTTCTTGTCAAAAAGGTAGAGAGAGAATGTCTTTTTTACAAATGCATATTGCAAAAATTAAATCTGAGACCAGACTGCATGAAATCACAAGGACTTGGGACTTTTCTCCGTAAAAAATAGAATTCTTTGGGGAGAAAAGTGTATTGTCCTTTTGTTTTACAATATTGTCCCTGATTGTACAGTGTTTTTCTTCTTGTTAGTTTCAAAGTAACCCAGTGCTTCATAGTCACATAAAAATAAAGTTCTGTTATCTGCCAATTTCTCTCCCATTTCTGTCTCTACCAGCTAGCAAGCTGGAGGAATAACATTCTAAGTCCTTTGGAATCTGAATGTAACGTTTGAAGCTGTTTAGTACAGAGACTCAAATAGGGTTTATTTGGGGTTGGTTTTTCCCCCCCATTTTTTCTGAATTACTATTCCTTTGAGTTAAAATGGCCATTGAGGACCATTCATCACGATGAAGGCGTTAATTGCATAAATATCTGATTTGCTGATTTTTCGTGTTTGCTATCTAGAAATACAAAGATTAGAGAGACGAATACTGACCTTTTTCATGTTTAGGCTTGCATGTTTTTCCATCAGTCAAAAATAATTCTTAAATCCTGTTGCTGAAAAAAATGAGTAGAATTTGCATCTCTTTAAAGGAAAAAAGAAAAGAAAGGAAACCAAATGCAAATACTTTGATCTTAGGGGTAAAAAAAAAAGGGAATGCAAGCAACATTTTTGCAGTTTGCACTCCAGGTATTCAGAGTGCTTGACATGCAATGCATTAATAATCTTTACCAGAACCTTACAAGTTGGTTATGATCAGTTAAGATCAGATGGAGAACAGAGGTTGAAAGAGGGTTTTTTTCTCCCCTCATTCAAATTTTCCCCCTTTGGATTCTGAAATTCTGTGTGAAAAGTAGCATGGGAAAGTGTTTTGTGCCACATGTCAGTTTGCCCATTTATTGCTTCTCAGTGGTATTTTTTATTATGCTTTACAATTATTTGTATGATGCCTACTCACCAGATTCTGCAGATCTATCTATCTATCTATCTATCTATCTATCTATCTATCTATCTATCTATCTATCTATCATCTATCTATCTATCTATCTATCTATCTATCTATCTATCTATCTATCTACCTACCTACCTACCTACCTATCTATCTATCTATCTATCTATCTATCTATCTATCTATCTATCTATCTATCTATCATCTATCTATCTATCTATCTATCTATCTATCTATCTATCTATCATCTATCTATCTATCTATCATGTATCTATCTATCTACCTACCTACCTACCTACCTACCTACCTATCTATCTATCTATCTATCTATCTATCTATCTATCTATCTACCTACCTACCTACCTACCTATCTATCTATCTATCTATCTATCTATCTATCTATCTATCTATCATCTATCTATCTATCTATCTATCTATCTATCTATCTATCTATCTATCATCTATCTATCTATCTATCTATCTATCTACCTACCTATCTATCTATCTATCTATCTATCTATCTATCTATCTATCATCTATCTATCTATCTATCTATCTATCTATCTATCTATCTATCTATCTATCTATCTATCATCTATCTATCTATCTATCATGTATCTATCTATCTACCTACCTACCTACCTACCTACCTACCTATCTATCTATCTACCTACCTACCTATCTATCTATCTATCTATCTATCTATCTATCTATCTATCTATCATCTATCTATCTATCTATCTATCATCTATCTATCTATCTACCTACCTACCTACCTACCTACCTACCTATCTATCTATCATCTATCTATCATCTATCTATCTATCTACCTACCTACCTACCTACCTATCTATCTATCTATCTATCTATCTATCTATCTATCTACCTACCTACCTACCTACCTACCTATCTATCTATCTATCTATCTATCTATCATCTATCTATCTATCTATCTATCTATCTATCTATCTATCTATCTATCTATCTATCTATCTATCGCATGTCTACCTATATCTGTCTGTCTGTCTGTCTGTCTGCCTATCTATCTGTCTATCAATCGTCTGTCTAACTGTCTGTCTATCTCTTTGACCCACCTTTATTATTTTTACAATTAACTCAAGATGGCTAACATACCTTCCTCCTCCTGTTTTCCTCATAGCAACAACCCTAGGAGGCGAGTTGGGCTGAGAGAAAGGGAATATTCTATTCAGGAAAAGGCTCTTCCCTGTATGCATATACATTTTTTCTTGCCCTCAATTAGTTTCCAACATATTTCGTTCTATTTAGACATTCTGAATGTACAGTGCTCACTGAAAACATCCCAGGTTATTCTGTGTAGATGGGAACCTCAAGAAACAACATTTCGTATTTTCTTTCCATCCTATTTGGCCATGTATGGTTATCTTCATTTTTAAATCTGGAAGTTTGTGGCTTGAAGTTTGACAGCTTTTGTTGGGATATTTTTAACTTCTTTTTATTCAACGTTCCAGATGCAAATACTTTGAAGGGGAGTAAGTTCTTATCCCTGTGAGGATTTACACTTGGAGCCTTCAACAACCCTCCTTGAACAGAAAAGGGATAGACAATAATGAAGTAGTTCATGGTGCAATTAAAATGATGTAGTAAAAGAGCAACATGATACGCTGAGTTGGAATAACCAAAGTTGATTATAAAAGACGTCAAAATTAAATGCTTGATAGAACCGACATAACAGATTCAAGATGCCCATTTCACAATGGAGTCAGGATATGTTGTCAATTTGCTGATGTTTTCCAGACAAATTCATTGATAGATGTAATATTTTTTTATAGTCTTTCAGTAATTTCTTGCAGGCCCCCACTAGTTTTTCCAGTTAATATGTTTGTGGATAATTTAAAGAGAAAACTCTTCTGTTTCATCATAAAAGATTTGTCTGTTTATTTTGAGTGTATAAATCAGATGGACAAGCCAACATACTTGGACGTGTTTTTTAAGGCATTTGTTGACAACAACAGAAGAAGTGATCATAGAGTCCGCCAACAAGTGCGGACATCAATTATTTTTTAATTGTATAGGAGTACAGTACACTAATTAAAACTAGTATATCTTTGCAATGCCAACGGCAAAATTAATTATTAATTTTTATTAATATTCAAAAGCAGCACCAGGAATACATTAAAAGATTTTGTGGTTGGGGTGAATTTTTTTTTAAAAAAGATTTTTTTAGCAAGGGGAAAGAAAAGAGCTAAATCCGAATAGGTAGGAAAAAAATGACATTGCAGGGATTAATAAGCATAAAGCATCTTTTCCCCTTCGTACGGTTGAAGACTTCACTTCAATTATTTGAGTTTATTTCCACATCTTGTTATTACTGTTTGAGTGCTGCAGTTTATACCAACATATTTTACTAAGCAATTTGTGGCTATATTCAAACCTTAAACCAACCAATACTTTGACTTCTTTTTCATTCTATGTTATGCAGTGCAAGATGGATTGCATACCTGCCAGTTTGGTCCTAGTAGATGTATGTGTGGCAACATTTTAGAAAACTATGTTGTTGGGAGGTTGAACAGAGATATCATTTCATCCTCTTATTATAATATTGGAAGTTGGAATGAAACTGATTTGGAAGCATGTGGTTGCCATTATGGGAAACAAAAGAGTAACTGAAACTCTGAAAAGAAAGATAACTCTAAAAGTCTGGCTAGCGTCTTCCTTCCTTCCTTCCTTCCTTCCTTCCTTCCTTCCTTCCTTCCTTCCTTCCTTCCTTCCTTCCTTCCTTTTCTCCCTCCCTCCCTCTTCCTCTCTCCCTCTCTCCCTCTCTTCCTTCACTCTACTCTTCTACCTTCCTTCCTTCCTTCCTTCCTTCCTTCCTTCCTTCCTTCCTTCCTTCCTTGCTTCCCAAGACTTTTTAATTTTTCTTTCTTCTTCTGATACTTGCATGCATTCTTGCACACTTGTATTAGTGTCAGACGCTCGGAAGAGAATGACTCTTCTTTTCCTGGAATGATTATGTGATTACACAACACCATTTGGCAGTAACTCTACTCAAAAACAGACAGTCAAACTGATCACATGAAATCTACATTGACTCACACACTTCCTAACGAATGATGAATGAGTGCGCGTGTGTGTTTGTGTGTAAATGCACACACACAAACACACACCTATGCAAATTCATTTCTATGTTCATATCAGCGCTAATAACTTTCTGAAAACAGATGGGTTGCAATAAAAGAAAAATAATTTACCCAGGTGACCTTTGAGCAAGGATTCTGGTACAATTTTCTTTGGGCAGAACAACAGCTTGTATTTGATAGGAATTCTTGTTGCGTTCTGAGGTGCGAAGATCAAGACTGATCTCTACATATGCTGGTACACGACAGCTTTTGCAGTTGCTTCTGGTGGCAGTAGGAACTGTTACTATTCTGTGTATCACCTTTGCACTCTTACGATGCTTTGAGGAAACACAATGTGCAATTCCATTGATTGACTGCCTAGCTTGTAAACAAGTGGGAACTTTCTCTTCCACCCAATATTTAACTGAAAGAGATCAAGGATAATCTTGCAGGATCCAATCTGGGGTTCTGTCTTCCGAGCTTTCAGACTCTTTCTGGAGCCCATTTTCAGGGAACTTCTCTCTAGCCAACTTCTGAAAAGCTTGGGAAGACGAAACCGCTGATCCCAGTGACCAGCCCAGATTGGATCCTGGAAGAGGTCAAGTTAATTCTGTCTGAGTTAAACATTCTTCTTTTGGGGATATCCAGAGGTGCTGATTTTAGATGTTGCTGTTAGGGCAGTTTCTGGATATGTCGAGGTGAGGGTAGCACTTGGACTTATATACCACTTCATAGCGCATTACAGCCCTCTCTAAGTGGTTTACAGAATCGGCCTCTTGCCCCCAACAATCTGGGTCCTCATTTTACCAACCTTGGAAGGTTGGAAGGCTGAGCCAACCTTGAGCCGGTCAGGATTGAACTGCTGCCAGTGGGCAGAGTCAGCCTGCAATACTGCATCTAACCACTGTGCCACCACTGCTCTTTCCACACTATATCCAGTTCATTTGTTCTTCTTTGTTCTGAGATGTCCTTCTCTGCTATGAAGGAATGACTGGCACCAGCATATTAGCAAATGAACATTTAAAGCAAATCTACCCTCTGTTCTAGTTCACACAGCTTTTTAACATGGCAAAATCAAAACCAAACATATTTCTCCATGATGGCTGTGCTGTGCCGCACAGGCCTCTGGTGTTCTCTTCGCTAATCACAGCTAAATTCAGTTAGTCATGCTTTGTTCCCCAAGCCATGGTTTAGCATGCTGTGTAAATCAGGCAAAGATTTCAAAGTAACAGTGTCAGGAAATCAAGGCTGTTCGGACTTGTTCCTAAAGTCATTTCAAGATGTTGTTATTTGAAAAAAGGGCAAAATAATACCTCCCCCCTTCTCCAGTATTTTTAAATGAAACGTATAGTTGGTGAGAAAAATAGATTACAAAAGGAGAAGGTGGGTTCTGCTGGGAGCAAGGAAAATATACTTTCTTGCCATGTTCAGAAATAGCTTAGCTGACTTTCCAAATCAAGCCTCATTGTTGCTTCCCCCCCCACGAAAACTAATTTTTATTGTCACCCAAGCTGATTCTTTTTACACTTGTGCTGTTATATAGCCCTTGTATCAATTTTTAAACCCAAATCTGACAAAAAAAATCCCTTCCAAAAAACAAAAAACAAAAAAAACAAAAAACAAAAAAGGTAATGACACTTAACTGCACTATTTCAAAAGGTTTTTAAGTGGAAAAAGGTATTTAGTATTTTTAATAAGCATCTTCAATACTATTGAGTTGGTTTCTTTGTTCATATCACAAGATTAATTATGCTGTCAAACACTCCCAAGGCCTGCTTAACAAAGATTCAGTGATATAATGGTTTCCCTCGTGTTACTTTTTTTTTTTCTGCATAGCAATCACAATCAAAATTAGACAATTTAAAACCCTTTCACAAGCCGGAAGTTCTGAAGAGGCTTTTAATCAACAAAAGTAATTTTGCAAACAACTAGATGCAGCATTTTTTTCATATTAACTAACTTGGGTATTGCGGGCCTCTGTGTGTATGCGTTTGTGTGTGTGTGTGTGTGTGTGTGTGTGTGTATGTGTATTTTTAAAAAGGCCTCCCATATGCTACATTGCAGCCTCTCAATTGCTAGAAATGAGTCATTCAGATTTATAAGAATGCAAAGGGAGGATATGGGGAATGCCATTTTTCATTTGTTTGGAAAAATGTTTACAAACCACCAACATCTTTTTACTTCTTACTATTTTAAAGCTGTCCAGAGTAGACCATGATGAGATGGCCTGCAAATAAATTTAATAAATAACAACAACAACAATAACAACAACCCGGTCCTTAGGAAGGACTCAATAGACCAGGGGTGTCAAACTCAATTTCATTGAGGGCTGCATCAGCATTGCAGTTGCCCTCAGGGGGCCGGGTGGGTATGGCCAGGGTGGGCGTGGCCTACTGGGTGGGTGTGGCTAGAGTGTGGGCGTGGCCTACTGGGTGAGCATGGCCAGCTCTACATCGTTCACATCAAGGGTGCCTATGGGGGCCTGGGTAGGAGTGGGACAGATCTGAGGGTCTCTGGGCCAGGGCCAAGGCAGTGGGGGCTGTTCCCTCACTGTTTCCAGGATGGCTTTGCGGGCTGCATGAAACCACTTTGTGGGCTGGATCCGGCCCCCACTTTGTGGGCTGGATCCGGCCCCCTGGATCCGGCCCCCGACCCTTGGAGGTCTTCTAGTCCAATTCCCTGCAGAGGCAGGAAATCCTCTACCATTCCACACAAGTGGCTGTCCAATCTCTTCTTAAAAGCTTTCAGTGATGGAGCATCCAAAAGCCAAAAGCCCTCCTTTATGCAATTTTATTTGATTTGGGTGCCAGTGTTTTGGCCCATCACCCAGTCAGCCAGATGTTCAGACAGGATTTAGCATGATTTAGAGCCAAGGTTGCCAATCCCTGACCTAGACAGCCTTGGCTGAACTCTAAAAAACTCAGGTAGCACTTGGATAATGTTTGGGTGAGAGTCCATTAAAGAATTCCAAGTATTTCGGCTAGATCAGGACGGAGACAACTTTGGAAGAGAGCAATGACAAATTACTAACATATTGCCAAGAAAACGATATGGAATATCCATGAAATCACTTGAGTATAGTTCAATTGAAGACTTTAATCCAGTAGAAATGTTGTTTTATTTGTTTCCTTTGGTCTATTTTTATTCTATTTAATTGGTTGCTTGATTCTGGCATAGAGTTGTTTTTCTTATCTTGTGTTTCTGAGAAGAGTTTTATTCACACTTTGATACAGTGCTCCAGAATTCTTTCTGTGACATTGGAATCAGCCATCTAATTATCTGTTGGACTCCTGACAATGTAAAGTAAGGAAATAGAGAAAACAGTGCAGGGGATGTACATATGAAAGAGTTATGAAGAAAATTTCAGTACTGTATTTTTCCATCCATAAGAAGCACCTTTGTATAAGACACTCTGGCATGCGAGTTTCTCCGTGCCAATCAGCTGTTTGGCGGAGCGCTGAACAGCTGGCAGATCTGGAAGTTCTGCTGGCTGACGATCTTGCCCCCTCCCCCCTCCCATTAGCGGCAAGCCCACGGGGGCTTGACCCCTGCACCAGGCGGCATGGCAACCCACACAGGCATGCCCTGGGCTGCGGAGGTTACCATTACTTTTCTGTGTATAAGATGCTGCACTTGTATAAGACGCACTTGATTTTTGAACAGGGTGTTTGCAGGAAAAAAATAGCGTCTTATACACAGAAAAATATGGTAAGTATTATGAGGTGCCAGGTGCCAGTAGATTCAAACTGGCAGGTTGAGATGTTGCCTCTTCTTCCTAGCCTAACCTACTTTACGGGATTATTTTCAGTTTATTTCAGCTCCTTTCATAGAACGGTGGAATAACAAAAGGAATCAAAACAATATTTTTGTGCGTTAGAATAGACCACAAATGTGTTGAACCAACAACTAGATCTAAGGGGGACAGACAGATTGGCAGATAATGTGCCTATGTTGATCTCTGTAGACACACGCACACAGAGATAGGAATACAGAAATAGGAATAATGAATATAGTTTAAAGAGAAATGGAATGTATCAAAGAAGCATATATTTCTTTTTTTGTAATTGGAGTTTTGCTTATTTTTCATCATTAAGACTATGTGGTCTTGGGACCTACATGGGCCGCTGTTCAAGATGCAACTTTCTGGAAAGGGTGACTTCAAGAGTTGTTTGCTTTAGAGTTCAAGTCTCAAAGGTGCTTGTTCAAAAGCCGACTGGACTTTGGTTTGAAAGAGGGCCCTCTCTCAACAGAGGGGAGGGGTATGACACCACCTATCTCCTGTTTACAAAACGGTCCTTTCAACAGTTCCACACCATTTGCACTATTCAGGTGACTCTGAGGGCACAGATCAGCCTCCAAGTGGCCTCAACGACTCTCAGAATGAGTACTAACAGCAAGATGACTGCAAGGAAATATAAATTATTTCATCTTCCACCATTCAGTCAGAACTGAAGAAGCTTCTTGGATTAGAAGCGAAACATCTTCAAGGAAAAACAAAGTCCAGTTGCCTTTAAAAAAAAGCACCTTTGGGACAACCATGAGAATCTTGAATCTTGAGAATCTCCATAGACATTTAGAGTTCAAATGTACTTGGAATGACTATTATTTCGGACACAAGATTGTCTTCTGTTTGACACATGGTCACCTTAGTTGCCTCACGTGCTGGTCCTTTTTTTAAAAAAAAATGGGAGAGACCAAAAAGTATATACGTAGTCTTCTTCCCATGGTCTGGACTTCTGTTTAATGGCAGCATCCTTTGATATCCTACTAGCCATAGAAGTGACTGCAGGACGCTAGGGAGCCATGGAAGTGAGTGGAGTAACAACTCCTGTCAAAAGAAATAATAGGGTCAGAAGATATAGTTAATGAAGTTATAGCAAGTGGGGTAAAGCACCAATCAAAAGAGGCAACAATCTGTAAATGAGGATATAATTAGCAGGAAGGGATGAAATTAACATGCTTTGGTTGAAACTCTAGGAAAGCCCGTAATGAAGGAAATGAGTAGGTATTGAGGAAGATTCCAAAAGATAAGAGCAAACATTTTACAACAAAGACTACCTAATTAGCGGGTGAGAGAGGAGTGAATATTCTTTAATTAGAAGAAAATATCTGATTGAAAGATACTAAGTGCCTTTAAAAAAAAACAAGAGGAGAGGATAGTAATGAGCTTTAGCCTCAGAGTCTCTATTCCATGCTAGGAATCAGAACTGCTGTTTTGGCTCTTTTTTTTCTCGCCCTCTTCTTTTTGTCTTCTCTCCTCTGGTACATGATCAGTGCGTCTGATAGGAAGCATTGTAGCAACACCACATTCCATAACTGCAACCAGGCAATTAAACGAAACCTAATTTCTGAAGCCATCAGGTTGAATGACTTCCCTGGATTTACTACACGTTGCTAAAGTAAACAATGCAACGGGGTGTCCTTTCAACTGCAGACGGCCATTTGTAAACATGTAAAGGAGAAACGAGTGAGGGAGAGGTATAATTCAGGAAGTCCATAGATCCTAGAACCCTGATTGTTCCCCATGGGAGATCTTTAGAAACATGATGGCTTGCCACACAGGCTAATTGTCTGCACTTCGGTCAGAAGAAGGTCTTGGTCTATTCGGGGAAACGTTCTCAATTTGGAAATATTTTTTTTTTAAGAATCGCAAGTAAAATCTAGATTTTTTCACAGTCGTGGCTGCTAGGCCTCTGTTAAAATATGCTTTGAATTATCTTCTCATTTCTTTCTCTCTCTTTTTGAGAGAAAGATACTATGGAAAAATACGTGTGGATGGAGAGGATTTTGATCAAGGCCTAAAGTCAACAAGACAGTCCATTATTTTCAACATTATAGAACTCGAGAAGGGGGAGGGGAGAAGACAAAGCATAAATTGCACAACATAATGTGTGTATATGTACACACGCACACCCTCTTGTTGTTTACCGGTAAATGTATTGAAAGGTTTAATGTTCTCCTGGTTATCGTTTTATTATAATAACAAAAGCAGGAGTCCAACAAACTACAAATGTCTCACTTTTATAGACATCTATATAATATTTCCTTCTTTCTCTCCCAAAACAGTGCTGAAATATTGATTATCATTAATCTTCCTCTCTCTCCGTCTGGGAGGGGTGGGGTGGGAGACAGTGCTCTGGTTATTTAATTGTCATAATTAGCAATCTACCTCAACTTCCCAATCTTAAAAAGCTTCTGTCAATTTTCCCGGATATTTATAGATTAATTTTAATATATAATTTAATTTATTGCTGCATACCTTTTGGCTTGTCTGTAACATTAAAATACTTATGGTACAGAATATTTTAATTAAAACTATTTATCAAAAGAGGGCCAGGTAGCCAGTGTCTCCTGTTTTCAGTAGGGGGTGCTGGCAATGAAAGCAAGCAAAATAATGGGTCAATTAAAAGAACACACATACACACACACAAAGAATCTAAAGAGAGATTCTTCAGCAATCTGTGTTTCGTTTTTTTTAAAAAAAATACATATATTGAGAGAGAGAATATAGAAGCTTTCTTTCTTTTTTTTGTCCTTCTAACAAATGAAATTATACATTTCATTTTTACTTACCGACTTTACTGTTCACGGGAATGCCAGTAAAGTGAACAGGATAATAAACATGGTTAGATTTCAGCCCGGAAACAGCAGTGAAATTAAGTGCTTTATTACAGCCCTAACAGTAAATCACATCAGTATGAAGAGTTATCTTTTTTTTTTCTTTACATGATAGGTCTCTTAATTCTTTTTTCACTTTTGATTTTTTTTTAAAAAAATCTCAGTATTGAGAGCCAAAAGGCTTAATTTTCTATTCTTGAAATAGATCAGATTCAGAGTCTTGACGTGCCAGCCTATATCTTTGCAAGGCAAGCGCTATAGGTGCTTAATAGCAATTAATAAGTCAATGTTGTTGGATACTTCTGTCTGTAATTAATTTGCCTTGATTCTTTTGTGAGATATATAGAAAGCTTAGCTTAGCTTTAGAGATTCTGCTACTTATTAGCCACTCCCCAGCCCCCAATGTTCACACTGCCAAAGAAGAGAATTAGCTGACAGCTTAATTCTTCAGCTAGTATGCAAATATTCTGGCAATAATTCGCCACTGCTTCTGAATATAAGTTCAGGAACATTTCATTATACCATTAATAATAATTCTTCTCTTTCAGTTTCTCCTCCTCCTCATGCCTTAATTCTCTATTTCTGTCACAAAACAGATGGCTTAACCTTAATGTATGCTGAATTCGTGGCAAGTGTTTGCCTGAGTCCTATTCAATTAGCATGGAGATTATTGCAATGCGGTACAATATTACAATAATTATTTATGTTAATCTGCAGATTAGAGGGGCCGATAACACCAGGCACACAATAAATTACTTTTGTGCCGAATAACCTCCCAAATTGCTCAGGGAAGCATAAAAAGGTCACCCTGCCTACGTATCACGACTGCCTCAGAAAGCTGATTTGAAGGCTAGTAAGGAAAGGCGCAGAGGTGGCAGGAGAGAGGACACCCAAAATGGTGGGTGGAGGAGAAGAAAAAGAGAGAGGAATGGATAAAGTGCATTTGGACCAAGGGAATCGTGGATGATTTTGGAGATTTCAATATCTGGTTTAAGAAGCCAGCAGAAGAGGGTTTTATAGTGCAAAATGTCTTCCTTGCCATTTGAATGTCATTCCTCCCCCTTTACACCTAAAATTAATCACTTAGATTATATGGAGAGGTGAAGATGTCAGAAGGCCTTCATCAAGTCAAAAAAGGGTTGCAATTCTACAAGATGTGAGGTGATCTTTGATGGACCACCCAACTAATGGCTATTGCTGACTTCCAGATTTTGCTGAAGGCCCTGGTGACTTGCAGATCTGACCCCCTTTGTTTTTTTCTTAACTGTTTTAAACAAAGACAATCTGGAGACATGCAGTTTTCCAGTATGTTCTGGGGATATAAAAAGGAGCCATACGCAGTTGCCTTGGGTGTTGTTGTTGTTTTGAAATAAGCTGTTATTATTATCAAAAAGAAGTTACTGTAGATGTGATGCTTTATTGCTAAAAAAATAAAGCTTAAGGAAAGAAAAAAATCACTGTCAAACAATGCTCTGAAGAGGGGGTTAATGAAAAACAAGTAAGTTCGAAGTTCAATTTCAAATAATTCTCTGGAATTATTCCCATGACATGATAGTTGATGAAGAGTTTTATGGGCATCTCTCATTGCTTCCCTGCCCTCCCCCAACAGGGTCATCCTTAGAAATGGCATATGCTTAGTCAAAGAAACAGGAAAAATTGGCAAAAGGAAATTAACACAGCTTCAAGAAGAGGAGGCTTGTAGATTCTCTTCTGGTTTGCAGCATCCATGCTGAGCAAGAAACGGAAAAAATGCCATGAAAGAAAATGGACTGTGCCATCTCAGAAGGTGGAGAATACATTTTTAAATATTTCTCCTGAGACTGAATGAAGGCAAATATTAAATAATAATATGCATTTTCTATGCAGAACAGAATATTTTAAAAAACAAAAAGAGAAGAAATAGTTCATCACATTCCAAAATTAGAAGCTTCTGTGTCTGGGATATCAAAACCAAACCAATGTTATTCATAGCCCCTTTACTGCAAACCTTATTTTGCTCACAGAGTAAGTTCATGAGCTTACTCCCGGGTAAAATATTATTAAAATTGTATATTGTGCAGCTTAGTGAGGTCCATAATAAAACATTTACAGCCATGTCTTCAAGAATGACTTCTATTTATGCTCTACCAATCTGCCTGTGTTCTATTAGATAACCCATCAGTGGAACTGTTTGGAGAATGCTGTACAACTCGACATTCTATTGTCTACCATCAATTGCCAAGGAGCTGGAAAAGTAGCAAAATAAAGATGGCACATGTCATTCTGTTTAACCAAACAGCATGCTCAACGCTGTAACTTTGTCAGAATACTGAAACTTCTTCTGCATCTAATAGTTTATTATTAAATAAAGAAGCAGCAGCAGCGGCAGCCACATCTCTCCAGCTTCAAAATTGAAGCTTGTATGTGATCTCTTCCTCATCATAGAGAAATATTGAAGATGCCAAGAGAATATTACTTTTGAGAATTTGGCTTTGAATTAATAGAAGATGCTGGGCTTTTATGACATAGCTCTGCCTGAATGGAAGATGTGATAGTTTTTTTTCCCCACCCACTTGATCAGAAGTCCAAAATTCTGCATACTGATACCACCTATGGTCTTGGTAAAACCCTGGGAAAAAAGGAAGGTTTCTTTTTAAAGCCTAAAGAAAGCTCTCCATCCATTGGAAGAAGATTTCTCTCTCCCATAAATATCTGATTTACACCTGCACTGAGAAACAAGATGCCTTTGGCTCTTTCACATTTTTTTTTAAATTGGGATGCCTTTTCCATTAGCAGGAGAAGAAATAGGAAGTGGGCTATTCCATAAAAGAAGGATGGAGATCTTATCTCCCTTGACCGTTGGAGTGCCTGTCGGATTTCTTGACTTCTCCTTCTCACCAGCTGAAGCTCTTGCTTCTAGCTTCTAAAAAAGAAAATGGGAAATAAGCAATTCCTTATATTTTCTAAGATTTTTCTTCCCCATTGAAATGATTTTCTATCTTATTCTCAGGCTGCTTGAGAGTTGCTTCAAATTTCTCTTGGTGGGATTTTTAAGCTGAACGTTGGAAGGGACAAGGAGGGGAGGCATTGCTGCTTTCTGTGATATATCTTATCATTTCTCTGCTGCGGATGTAGAGCAGGGGCTCCAGACTTGACAACTTGAAGACTTGCTCCCAGAATTCCCTAGTCAGCACCTAAACTAGAGCTGGTGGGAGTCTCCCATCTTCAGACTTGTAAGATCCTGTTAATGTAGCCTTATAATAAAGTAGAAGTACCTCATCTGGTCTCTTTCTCATCTGATAAGCCTGGGAAGGCCAACATTAATTTTGCAAGTCTGAAAGGACATATCTCCCCCTGCTTCCTTCATAGTATGAGAAGATAGAGAGGATGTCTTCTGCACCTCTTTTTCTGCCTGTTATGCAACTATGGACTGTGCCCTCTCCTATCTGAGAGTTCCTTAGGCAGTGTCTCTTTGT
This sequence comes from Vipera ursinii, assembly GCF_947247035.1. Classification (NCBI taxonomy): domain Eukaryota; kingdom Metazoa; phylum Chordata; class Lepidosauria; order Squamata; family Viperidae; genus Vipera; species Vipera ursinii. Next base: position 14,733,485 of record NC_139520.1, read on the forward strand.
TACACATCTATGGTCTTTCCCATTGACTGTTACAATGATTTCGGAAAACCCTTTAAACCTATCTGAAAATCTGATATGCTAAGAGTCCACAAAGGCCTATACATCAGTGTTTAAGTAAGGAAAAGCGTAAGTAACACTTTGAGGCCAAAAACATCCCAGCTACAGCAACACCTGCCAGGCACAAATAACGAGGAGCATTCATTGAGTTCAAAGCAGAGAAGAGTTTATTATTGCTACCAATACACAATAATATAGTCACCTAGTGGTCAAAGATAAATTGGTGCTAGATAAGGGTTAACAGAATTCATGGAAGCTGGCTGGACGTGGGTCTCTTGTGGCCGTGCAATGACTTCAAACTGATGACATATTTAACGCCACTTTCCAGCTCAGCCCATGTTTCTCCTACAACACCCTTATCAAAGAGCAAAAAGATTAGCCAAAGTAGGTAGGGGGGTTCTGTAGCTAGAGATAAAAGCTGCCATCCTTAAGTACTTATTGGAGTAAATCCTGTTATATTTAATGGGACTTATATTAAGTAGACACAACATAGAGAAAATGGCCCTGTAAAGGATGGTGTTCTTTTAGTTTACTCAAAGGAATGCTTCCTTATGACATTTCAAAGGCCACTTTTTTTGTAAAAAATAAGCTAGAATAAATGTTTAATAAGACCTATTATTATCCCTTGAATCCTAGCAAGTCATTCATAAACGCTATTAAATGCTAATAATTATAGTTGTAGCCATAAGGTTGCTACCTTTACAGCTTTTACACAGTTTTTATTTAGAGATCCAATGAGGACAAGGAAACAATTTCTGGAAAAGGCTACCAGGAACATTTTTTTTTATTCCAAACAGTATTATGTTAGATTAAACTTCTGTTCCGGAAAACAAAAACAACTGGAGAGTGAATGATGGTAATGTGGCTGATTACTGAGAAGCCTTTGGTTTTAGGTCTATATTTCTCTCTGAGGTTGCTTCAATATGTGGTGATGAAACTGGGGATGTTCTCACCATATGTAACCCTCATTCTGATGAGGAGAAGCATCTGCAACAGATTTAAAGTGATTTTTAATAGGCTGTAAAACTCTTATTTCTTGCTGTTTGGGAGACACCGTGGGTGTGTTTGTAGTAACACAAAATGAAAGGAAGTCAAAGAGGACTTGCTTCCATCCCTCCATTCCTCCCTCTGTCCATTGCTCCTCTGTCCTCTGTCCTTCCTTCCTGGGGCTTGGTTATTTGAGGGCCCCATGCCAATAAAGGGCTTCATAGGTAACAGAATTGCACTAGGAAACAAATTGGCATCCAGTGCAAGCTCACAAAGTACAGGTGTGTCATGGACAAATAAGGCATGTCCATGAGAGCCTGGGCCACAAAATTCTAAACCAAGTGAAACTTCAGGGTGATCTTCAAAAGTCAGCCCCAAGTAGAGCATATTGTAGTAGTCAAGCCGTGAAGTGACTAGGTCTTGAATGACTGCCTGAATGGCCTCCTGGTCTAGGACAGAATGTAATTGGCATACCAGATTATGCTATTCTTCTGTTTCTAGTTTCCTGATATGCGTCTTCCAATGGTCATCTTTCAAAATAATTTCTTAGATATCCCTTCTTTGCTGTACATTTTTTTATCTCACAATTAAATTGTGTTCACTTTCTGCTGCCTATACTGGTTTCTGAATCAGGAGATTTCTCCAAACTCTTTTATTGAGTTAATAGTAGAAGTTGAATAGCAGTAGAAATACAGAAGGTCTTTGCATAGCATAATCTAGTATGCCAATTACATTCTTTCCTAGATCAGAAAGGCCTTTTAGGCAGTCATTCCAATCCTAGTCACTTCACGGCTTGACTACTACAGCATGCTTCACTTGGGGCTGACCTTGAAGACCTTAAAGTTGTGGATCTCCAACACTGGAGGTTTTTAAGAAGAGATTGGACAACCATTGAAATGGTATAGGGTTTCTTACTTGAGCAGGACTAGAAGACCTCCAAGGTCCCTTCCTACTTTGTTATTCATTTTAGAGAATGTCTCTAAAGACTGTATCTTCTCTTTGAAGGTAATTTAAGGGCTGATCAGTCTAAATTCAGTTCATGTTGGCCAGTATTAGCACGACTAGCAAGCCACATAGATCACAGGGTATAATTTTCCCCTTGATGGTGTTTTTGCCTTTCTGTGTAAATTCTACCAATCATTTCTACCTTTTGTATCTATACATAGAAATGAGTATGTGCATGTTTTCCACATTCCTGATATTTATTGGCAATGCATAAATAGCCAATCTGGGCGTTGATATTTGGAATGTAGCATTTCTGCTTAGCACAGCAAACAGTCATTTGTTCTCTGCTAAATAATGCAGCACGACTTGCTTAACTTCCCAAATCATTTTCATCTCTTTTGCTCTCCAAGATTTGCATGTTAAGTTCTTCTCTTTGCATTTCTTTTCTTGTCCATTCCCTTTATTCCCCGTGCCCCTCATTTTGTAGCTGAGATCCAAATGAATGGAATGAGTAATATTTGGCTTTCAGAGCGTCTTGGGTTTTTACAAGTGACACATCCATATTCGTCAAGAGTTCCTTGTTCTCCTTACTGTTCTTCTGAATATAATCAGAATAATCTGAAGGCTTTTGTTCTTGACAAACCTCTTCTCAATGCCAGAATAGGTGTTAGGCATTTTTTTTAAGTGAAGTGTAAGATTATAAAAAAAGAAAAGTAAAACTGAGGTAAAAAGAGGTGTATGCTTAGAGTGAGGCAGGATTCCAACAGAAGACAAGATGATATCTTCAGAGCAGAGGAGACTAGCTGTAGATTTCCCTTTGCTGTAAAAGGGAATTCTATTTTTCTACTTCTTTGCTCAGATGCTTTAGAAGTTCTTTGGATGTCGATTGTGAGTTTTTGTTTATTGCAAGTGGGCAGAAGCACTCTTATTTTTTGTCACACGTCTCTCCATCGTTCTCGGTCAATTAAAATAATGATGTCTTCTTCCGTTAAGATATTTAATTCAGTAGCTGGAACAGTAAAGTGTATGATGGGCCACAGTTGTAGCTGATTGATTGGAGAGTGCTGGCTCCTGTATGAGGCAATCTACGCTCTGATTGGTTGCTCTGGGTGTAAAGAGGGAGTTTCCCTTTTTTCCCGCCTTTTTCTTCTGTGTGTGCTCGGCATGCTGTTCTGTCATTTACCTGACGGTTTACCTCATGATGTTAGTGAATTCCTGACTAACATATTCGCTGTAAATATAAATGCAACATATATTTATTTATATAAAACTACAAGTTCGGGTCAGCATCCCTGACTTCATTTGGACACCTGCTGCGCAATTCCCTGACACATCTTCACTTGGAGGTGATTGGAGCCTAGGAAAGAAGAGGCAGAGAGCTGGAAAGAGAACCGCAAATATCCTGCCTTCCTTTGTACAAACACCTATACTTAGTAAAAATCCCTGAAAGAACATCTCATTCATGTTAAAATTCCATCCAATTTTTCTTCTTTGAATACAAGAGAGAAAGCCGTTTCCTGCTCATCAGATTGATGGAGGGTTGAAATAAGAACACAGTAGTACTATTCATTCCCGGAATATTTTCCCTTCTAGCTCAGTCTGACTAGCAATGGCTCCCCAAGGCAACTTGTTATTCAGAAATTGACCAGATTTGTTTTCCTACCAGGCCCATAACACTCCCAAACTGCATTCCTTATGTTCACTGACACCAGTTTCTTGTCCATCTGGCTAAGATTCTTAAACCACCACAATTATTTTCTCTTTTTCTTATTGCCCACAGCTTGCCTTCTTCTAAATATAGGGCCATCCAAGCTTCGTATCACTTGAGATGTGACCTCAAAAAATTATTAATGGAATTTCTTTTCAACCAGGACTGAACGCCGAGGCTTCGAAGATCTGTTTGTAAGGGGAAATATTTCTTTTCCTTTATATATATATATATATATTTAGAGAAAGTGATAAGTTGGAAGAAAAAAAGGATTTGTTAGATTAAGGTTAAAATATAATATGCTATTATTTCTAGTAGCAATTAACAGACTTTTCTGATTAGGATTGAATGATGATGTTTTACAATTTGATTATTGATAAGGGTTGGGAAGAAAAGAACTTTTTAAAAACTGAAATATTAGAGAAGGTTACTGAAGTTATTTATATTTGTCTTGACTGTGAAATGCTCAGTAGAATCAATAAAAGTGATTATTGGAAAACAAGAAATTGTGGACACAGGGCCAGCTCAGTTATGAAGTGGCCAAACAATGGAGAGGCTGGGTATTATAAAAAGACAGGAAATTCTTAACTATTTACTTTGATACTGTTGTGCTTGTACTAATAGGGACAAAAGGAAATTTGTGCCTTGGGTGCCTAAATCGCTTTTCATTGTTGGGAACTTTGTACTTTAAGTCTTCTGCTTGTTGCTTTTCCTAGCTTTCCCCCTTCCCCTTGCTCCCAGTTCCCTTCCCCTCCTCCCCCTTCCTCTTCCTCTTCCCCTCCCCTCCCCTCCCCTCCCCTCCCCTTCCCTTCCCCTTCAGTCCCAAGTGTAACTAAAAGCCTTCATCAAAATTTTAAGAGCTCCAGAGCTTTTAGTTGTTGCTTATACTGATTTATTGACATTGACATACCCTGCAACTATGAACCCTGATGAACAGGGTCGTAATAGACCAGAAGGCGGAGGAGAAGGATGCAGCAGCAGCAGTGGTGGGACGAAAGTTAAAACACACATACAGATGCACGTAGACATACACACCCGCACGCACATACAAACTCCAAAGTACAGTAGGTGCCACATAAGGAGAAACTGCCCACTGATTACAACTCACTAATTTGTTATGCACTCTGGCAAATCAGCAGTGATTCATATGACAAATATGGAGAAAAAATTAACAGCTGTCATGTTGTGATGTGTTAATTTCCTGACATTCCCTGCACTGAAGCCAATTACTGATTTAAGGGCAGAGAGAGAGAGAGGGGGAGAGAGAAAGAGAAAGAGAATGTGTGTCCTGTTTGGGCTTCTAATTAGGATTCTTCAAGACTAAAAGGATGTAGCAAAGGAACTGGGAAATAGATGAACAAGAGAAGAAGGCAGCTAGCCAGAGAATCCAATTGTACTCTCTCTATGCCTCCTTCCTCCTCAAAGCTTCTGATTAAATTGTTCAGATGTGTTGAAGCAGAAGTTTCTAAAATATTCATTTACTTTTATGCATGACTCTATATTCTCATATTTTGTGTCCTAATTGGGACGTTCACCTAAGCCTAGAGTTTCCATTACACTTAGAAGCCAACAGGTCTGGATACGATCTGATAATCATACCTGAGTTTAGCTGTGTCCAAGCCATTCAGCATGGAGCTTCAGACAAAAATGAAGCAGGCACCTCGACAACTTCCAGGGCTTCTAAAGTGATGAGCCTTTACAATTTCAGAGACTCTGCTCTTAACTGGAAGGACTTGATCTGGCAGCCTCACTTGATACAAACCATCCACAATCCCAAAAGGGGATCTATCAAAGTCAAGGAAGCAGTTGGTGAAGACTGCTCATTGTACAATGGCCTGCCAGACTTGGAGGTAGAGGTGAAATCAATTTGCCCTACAATATTTGAGAAAAAGATGACAGCGCACTTTCCCCTTACTCTTGCAGTTAGCAGGTTAAATTATCACATATCCTAATTAGTATCAAACTGTCCATGCTAGCTGGACAAATTGGGCCAATTTGTTCCCATTGAAAGCCATATTGTGAGTTTATTTTGCATCTCTTTTGCCACAGTCATGAAAAAATAATGCATCACTCTCCGTTATCTTTCATTCTTAACTTTAACACCTACCGGCCAGGCATATCTTACTTGTTACCTGGTGTGAAATTAGCCTCTGGAGCATTTTTGTGGGTTGGATCCTAAGCCCATTAATGGTATGATTCTGTTACATCAGTGTGATGTATATACAAGGGGTGGGTGGGGAATAAGACAGGATAAAGAAATTGCAGAATAGGACTTCTCTCCTTGGAGAATTGGAGAATTGGAGAAAAATGTTTTAGAGAACATGGGAACTGAACACAGAACTTGCCCGAAACTCTTTAAAACGACCACCTTTTTAAATACCCCTTTTAAAATACCCCTTTTTAAATACATACCTTTTAAAGAGTTTTAAAATTTAAAAAGGTGTAAAAATTTAAAATGTTACACCTTTTAAGGATAAGAGATAGAACTTTTTAAAACAGCCACCTTATTTCCCAGAATCATGCAATTGCCTTCTGCATAGGCCATCTGATCCTGAGGAATAATAAGGTTGCTTTAAAGAGGGAGTCCATACATTTGCCAATACACATGCATCATGGTACTGGACCACTTCATAATTCATTTGTAACCTATTTTTCCCTGCAGAAAGAAATTCAATTCTGGTAGGGTTATTATGCAAAAAACAACAACAAGCCCTCTCCCAAATTAATTATACAGTCACAAAAGACAATAGTATAAAAACAAATTATATGATAATGAAAATAAACCAACTTTTGTTAGGGACACAACACAGTTAATAAACGCAAAATTTTCTGATATTATTTCTCTTCCTCAGCTAATATTGTAAAAGTCATTATATTAACTGTTTAGGTATGCAGTGCCATTCAGAGAGAGAAATCCACTGATAAACTAGCAGAAGGCAGGATAAAATTAGATTCCACCCATTTATATACTTCTTGTACTACAGAGACAGGGAAGACCAAATTCATGTAGTAATAAAATCCAGTGGGATTTACCTGTTGAGCCCCACAAATTTTAGCTACATCCTGCCCTACTTTTTTAAGTTGTGAAGAGCTCAATTTTATTTATCCTTATTTGTGTACTGTAACTCAGTAGGATTAGCTTCATTAAATTAGGAATAAACTGCCCTATGCTGTAGTGTGATTGTGTCTGTGTGTATTGTACACCATATGTTTGACCATTAATATTCCCAGTTCAGTAATAAATAAAAGTAATCTACAAACATGTATAATATATAAAGACAATAATATTCAAAGGCAAATTTTGCAATGCCAAAATCTTATGTATTTGCTGAATCTCTTGATAAAACTTAGGAGATTTGTACAAATCAGAATAAATCTTTAAATTGATCCAATTAAATTCTCTGCATGGTTCAAATTCATTCTTTTCAAATCTTATACATCACTTTTAAGATTTTTTTTTTAAAAAAAATGGGTTTTTTCCCCCTCCCATCTATGATCCTCTGAAGTCTGGGTTTGCTAAAGCTTTATCTAGTTCTAGTGCATTACAACTCCGTGGCACAGTTGCTTGAGAAGATATATATATATATATATATATATATATATATATATATATATATATATATATATATATATATATATATATATATATATATATACATACACATACTTTTTTATTTCTCATATATTGGAGCTGACTCATCTTCATAACTGCTTCAGGGGGCAAGATAAGGAGGATAGCCATAGATTACTACATGCAGGATTTATAAAATGAGAAGGAAGAAATATGCCACATTTAAAAGAGCAATAGAACATGTTTCTCTCTCTCTCTCCCCCCCCCTTTTCTTTTAAAATCCCTTTTGCTGATGGCTTGAACTCCTGCAGGTGGGTCTATATCACAGCCTGCATTAAAGGCAATTAAAAAGATCACTCTTGTTGCTATATTTCACCTTTTCTCCATATTTTTACTTCCTCGCCAGGATGAATAAATTAATCCCATTAATGCATAATTAAGTTTTCAGCCAGGAGAGGAGGGGAAAGCTTAACCCAAACCAATTATTCCTCTCTTGCCACTGCTTCCCTTTGGATCATGTGATTTTAATTGTTTCCATCTGACCAGGTGACTGGGTGGCTCTGCATAAGAGTAGAGAGGAGGACCGGGAAGGGAGACCAAACATGCAGATTAATTTTATTCTTTAACCTTCCTAATGTGTCTGCTTGCTTGCATCGTGCTGCAGACAGCAGATCATCGCTTGATTTATTGTACTGACCGTTGCCTGCATCTCTCAGGCTAATGACACATACACTAAAGTCATTGATTTGTATGAATAGCCTCCGCTCTCCATTTATCACAATTTAATGTAAGAGTTTGCAATGCATAAAAAAAAAAATCACATGGGAAGCATGGACCCAAGGGCCTGGCCACTTAGCAGTTATGAATCATTTGCTGCCTTGTAATATATAGACTGTTCTTTTCCTGAAAAATGCCCTATAAGGTCATACTTCTTGAGAGAACATCTCAACAATTAAACCCCAATGTAGACATTTTAAGATAAAACATATAAGGAGTACAAGTGAACAGAAGCTTCCTTTGTGCCCTCACTCTGTCTCCTTCATCCTTTTCACGTACCGTACCAAGCCAATTTCATCCCCCAGGTGTAGGCAAAGCGAAATCTCTGCAGACTTTGCTTAGGACTTTGTCGCTTGTATAAGGTATAATTTTGGCCCTTAAACTTTATTGATTTGCCTTTGAACCCAGCAATGCTCTAATCAGGATAAATCTCCTAGGAGTTGGCCAATCACCTCTCCCTGAAGATCATTTACTTAAGATTAGATCTTCTCCACAGAGCCACGCAAAAGAAAACAACAGAAGTCACTGGCAATTATTCGGTAGAAATATCAACCAGTAAGAATGGTACAGATCACCAGTCTCTGTACGACCCCCTATTTGCATTGACTTATTTGTGGTTTGGCTCAGTTAGCATTTATTTCCCCCCAATACATAACAGCTTAAAAGAATATGAACTCGCCAGACCTTATATTAACTGCTATCTCTTCCTTCCTTTAAGACGACTAGACTTCTTAGTAGTCCTTGACTTATGATCACAGTGGAGCCCCAAATTCCCATTGCTAAGCGAAATAGATGTTAAGTGAATTTTGCCCCAATTTATGGCCTTTCTTGTCACTGTGGCTAAGGCAATCTCTCTTCCCCACTGACGTTGCCTGTCAGAAGATTGCAAAAGGGGATCCCGTGACCCTGGAACACTGCAACCGTCCCGAATACACACCAATTGCAAACATCTGAACTTTGATCCTGTGATGCTGCAACAGTCTTAAATGGGAAAGATGGTCATAAGTCCCTTTTTCAGTGCTGTTGTAACTTTGATAGGACACTAAATGAATGGTTGTAAGTCAAGGACCACCTGCAGTCATGAAGCCATTTACTCCAGCAGTTTAGCACAGCTGAAGCTCTATTAGTTCCATTGCTAGCATCCCCAAATGATAGAAATATTCCAAGGGAAGTCTGAAATCAAATCTTCCCATTGATATATCTGACTCTTCTAAGGAGTAGGAATTGGAGCCTTGAGTCTTGACTTGATTGATGATCTCCACATGGCTGAGAGCCCATTCGTGTCCACTGGTCGATTTCTTTTTTCAGAGGTCTAACTGAACATGCAAATGCGGGGAGGCAGATAAATGTCCTTTGTGCATCTGGAAAGCACATCATGTTCATCCAGCATATCATCTGCAAGATTTTTGGAATTCAGGAATTCAGGCCATTAGGTGCAGACACCATTGCAATGAATAAATTTAACATAATTTACATAAGGTACATGTTATTGCTCGGCCCAAAATTGTCCTAGGTTGGACCATAGATACTCATCTGGGAAAGCTGGACAGAGCTGGCTATCAGAATAGATCTTTGAAGATCTAGATGAATTTAAGAAAATGAGTGTAGACTGCTTACCTCTCATTTAGAAAGTGGCTTAAGGCACTTTTCTCATTTAAACAATCTAAGTAATAACTAGATCATTTGGTTTCTTTTTACAGCAGTCCTAAATTTATACTGCTAAAGTTTTTTTTTAAAAAAATGCTTATCTTTAATTATTTGCTATATTGTTCACAGTCTAATATAATTAGCTTATAGCTGTGTAGAGTGGAAAAAGATACTAGATGTGAAATCCTTAACGAAGCTCCATTTAGATTAGGAGTCTTCAGACTTGTTCCTTTTATGACTTGTGGACTTCAAGTCCCAGAATTCCTCAGCCAGGCACGCTGGCTGAGCAATTCCGGGAGTTGAAGTCCATAAGTCATAAAAGGGCCACGTTTGAAGACCCCTGATTTAGATGAACTTATTCATTTCATGTAAACATGTAAGCTAGATTTTGCATAGCTTTGCTCTGATACCATGCAAGGAAAAGAACCCTGCATTGTGTGCCCACATATACAGGTAGTCCTTGACTAATAGCCATTTGTTTAGTGAGTCTTTGAAGCTTACAATGGCTCTGAAAAAAGCAACTTACAGTGGGTCCTTACATTTATGACCATTGCAACATGTAGATCAAATGCGAGGCTACATCAAACCCTTGATGATTTGTTACTTGTCTAACATAATAAAAAAAAATCTAGTGGATAGAAAGGACTAGGTGTTTTCTGCAATTGTATTGGGATGGAGGCATAACAAGAAATCACACAATGCATATTGTTTGGAGAGGATTCTTGTTCTCATCATTGGTGGTCTCTGGGGTGAATCTTCCTTGATAGGCTCTCTAAACAGAAAGAAAATACCAGAGGGTTTAAATTTGTGTTAATTAGTGGAGACACTATTTTTTTAAAAAGAAAGAATCCAATTATATGCCCAGTAAAATGAGCATTTTATCACCATTATAATTATTTTGTCATTATTTATAAATGCTTCATTCCTGACTTCTCAAAATAGTACTGCCACTATTCATTTTCTTAGTTAAAAAGACTTTGAGCAGGCAGGCTTCGTATTTTATTTAAAAGTGGAGGAGCTGTATGGTTGGGGGCAGCCTGCCTGAAGAACAATCTTACAACTCAGGCCAAGCTATTTTGAAAAACCAACAAGGTTTTGAAGTTTGGGCTTTCCATTTGATAATGTGTGAATGTGCCACTGACCTGTTATAAAACACACAGCTCTTATTTCACTCCTTGCAGCCACATTCAATTCACTATAACAGAAACATCTCACTTAGCAAAGTCATCTTTAAAGTTTTCCTTTTCTGAAAATTTGAGCTCTCATATTCATACTATCACCATCTCCTAATCAACTATTGATGGCAGAAAAATGAGGAAGGCCATTCCCAATAAATCAGAAGGGGTAGTAATTTGTCTCTTTTTAAGGCCTTTCTCTCACCCCTTTGTCTTTTTCCAGCCAGTTAAAGTCATTGTGGTTGTTACTTTAGTGTTCTGGAGCAAGTAGCAGAACTTGAATATTTTACTTTGGCATTTATTTGGTCCATAAAAATTAAATGGGTTATTCTTTGCCATCCTCCAGGTCTGAGAACTTCTCCAGAGAACAATTACACCCAGTCCTTATCTTGACTACAGGCATTAGGAGAGCAATCAAGTTATAGGATTTGCAGAACAGCATTTACTTGAGACAGAATAACAGAGTTGCAAGGGACCTTGGAGGTCTTCTAGTCCAACCTCCTTGCTCAGGCTGGGAACCCTATACCAGGGGTAGGCAACCTCGGCTCTTTTATGACTCATGGACTTCAACTCCCAGAATTCCTGAGCCAGCCAAGCTGGCTCAGGAATTCTGGGAGTTGAAGTCCATGAGTCATAAAAGAGCCGAGGTTGCCTACCCCTGCCCTATACCAATTCAGACAAATGGCTGTCCAGACTCTTCTTAAAAACCTCCAGTGTTGCAGCACCCACAACTTCTAGAGGCAGGTTGTTCCACTGGTTTATTGTTCTAAGTGTCAGGAAATTTTTCCTTACTTCTAGGTTGGATTTCTCCTTGAACAGTTTCCATCCGTTGCTTCTTGTCCTGTCTTCAGGTGCTTTGGAGAATACACTGACCCCCTTTTCTTTGTGGCAGCCCACAAAGATATTGGAATCCATATTACCTCTAGTAGGAGATGATGTAACAATCAAAATAGCAGCCAGAAGAGTCAAAACGTTGTTGAACATTGGCACATTAATTAAATAACCTCATGTAATTCCTTTGTCTGATGCAAAAATAATAAAGGGGGACAGCCTGTATTGTGAAGATATTGCACCCCAAAATTAAGAGAGATCTGGTAGCATTTTCAGATGAATACATTTTATTGATGATCATACAGCTCATTCAGGAAGCTGTGCCTTTTAATAAAACCACTAAGTTAAAAATTTTAAATTGATACAAATTACACTGAAGAGGGGGCTCAGGACCCCTCAGAAAAAACTTTGGCAGTTGCTTCTCAACATCCTCCCTAGTCTGAGATGAGGCTCTCAAGAACAATTTGCTATACAAATCAAAAGCAACCTTGAGAAAGAAGACATACTGACAATTAAATTAGATTAGATTACCTATTGTAATTTAGAAGTATCAGGTTTTGGATAGTTAAACGGAAAGATCATAGTGAGGGAAGTTACCGTTCAGATTAGATTATTTAGATAAATAATTATTAGTATAGTAGCATTTGGTGAAGGGCTGTGATGAATGTATATTCCCCTCCCTTTTCTTGCATCTAGAATATATTAAGGAACGAGCTCCAAAATGACCACAGACTGATTGTTCAAACCAGTTATTTAGGATTTTGCTGATGTCTTTCATAATATTCATAGCTTTCAACTCCCTGTAAATTTTCAGCAAGTCATTAAAATTCCTAAGCTCTTTAATTAGGTCTCTCCTGAAAGCTATAGAGGTAGTTTCTGTATATTAGCAGTGTATAAGCCTCTCTGGGGAAGTGCAAGGGCGGGCATGCTAGTATTCCTCTTTTGTGCTGTAGAGTTTTGTTCTTTGCTCTCCTATGCTTAGCCTAATGACTCCAGGAGGCTTTGAGAAGGTAGGAACACAATTATCAAAGACCTTTGAATAATCATTTGATCGTTTGCTACTTCAGAGCGGCGACAGCCGCTGCTTTTGGTTGCAAAGTTCCTCCCCCTCTTCATCGGAGGTTATCTCTGCATTATATTGCAGGGATATTTGTTCTGGCATGCACCTACTTTCTGCTCCAATTTTGCAGCTCACCGGGGCCTGAGGAGCTGTTTAAACTTTCTTTTGGTTTGGACCATTTCTAGATATACCAGTCTAATATTGTAGGAGGAAACCCCACTTCTCCATTTGTTTAGCCACTAAGTCATGTTCGACTCTTTGTGGTCCCATGGACCATAACATTCCAGGCTCCCCTCTCCTCCCCTGCCTCCTGGAGCTTGCCCAAATTCATGTTCACTGCATCGATGACACTATCATAGATCAAAATAGATACTTCTCCACTGTAACTTGGCAACTCCCTGTCCTTCGGGCCACAGTGAGAACTGTTGCAGATGCATGCTAAAGAGAAAAACAACGTGAGTCCTGATTGAATGACTTTCAGTAAAGGAGAATATTTGTAGCTCAGGGTAGAAATGAGGGATCCTTGCTGCTCTTTGGTTGTATTGTTGCAGAAGTCTCAATACCCACCATCAGGTAGGTAGCATCGTCATTGCTACTAGGAGTAGGATTTGCCCTCAGTTTATATTCTATTGACTTGCGCTATGTTGGTCTTAGAGATTCTTTGCTTGGGCTGTTTGCTGTTGGCTTCTTTGGCAGTTCCTTGATTGGGGTAATGTTTACTTGGTTGATGATCTGGTGTTAATCTTGGAGTTAATGTATGCTGATCTCAGTGCTGATTGCTGGTAGGCAGTGGCTTTCTTGATTCTTATATCCGAAGGTGGTTTTTCAAAAGGCAACTGGATTTTGTTTTTCCTTGAAGACGTTTTGCTTCTCATCCAGGAAGCTTCTTCATTTCTGCTTGCCTTTTGAAAAAGCACCTTTGGGACCTGGATGGCTGAGAATCTCCATAGACACTTGATTCTTATGCTTTTCAGGCATGGCTGAAAGCAGTCCTACCGATTCTTTCCCATCTTGTGTTTCTCATTGCAGAGTGGAGGCACCACTCTGTCCTTCTATGAAACACATTCAAAAAGAATGATTACTTTTCTCAGTTATATGAGAAATCTATGCAGATTTCATCAATGAACCAATTAATTGATGGTAATGTTCAATTACTCAATTACTCAACTAAGATTTCAATGTCATCAGTTTTTATTTGTTTGTTCTGCAGGATCAATATTTCATCCTCTCTCCCCCATTGTAGCCTTGCCGTAAGGTAGATTAGGCAGAGAAAAACAGAACATTTCAAAGAAGGATTGTAGTATAGATTTGAAGTTGATTTGGCCTTTACCCAAGTCTGGTTCTTCAACCTGACCTTTGTAAAGAAGAAAGAAAGGAAAACTTTGGAACTGTGAGATTGTGCTAAAGGTGACATTAGAGTACTACTGTTCCATTTTAGCAAATATTTTTCAAGAGACATGTAGTTGTGGTTTAATGTTTAGATTCCTGGGTGAGAACTAAGAAGGCCAAAATTCAAATCCTGGGCCATAAGAAAAACTTGGAATATTCAGCCCATTCTCCTTCAGAAGGATGTTGTTACAATAAAATCAGAGATAAGAAACATGTATGTCATTCTGAGTTGCATAGAGAAAAGACAGAATATTGCTATAATAAATAACTCCAATCACAGCAGCTGAAAATCCTACTGTTATCTCTGGACTGACCTCCCTTTGAGCTACAGATATAAACCTTGGTATCCTTGGGTTAAGAGAAGAAAGATACTCAACTTTAGAAAGTGGTTTACGGAGTTTGCGAGATAGGAGAGTGTTATCTCTTTACCAGGTCTTTATCCCATCTACAACCCAGATGTAGTTTTAGCAACTTCAGCAGTCTCATGCCTGTGATTTTTGTTTAGGCCTAACAAAGTACTAGATAATGAAGATGGAAAACCAATAAGAGAGGGCGGAGAAAACTATAACAAATGGTTTAAGATGGATTTGGTGTGTAATTACTTACATTTTTTCCTGCTAACTATTACATAAGCAAACCATTTAACGAGGCAAATTGGTCTCTGGAAGATGCATTCCACTTGCCCAAAATTTCTGCATAGGCTGATAATACAAAACTTTGGGGAGGGGCGAGTTGTCTATTTGTGTGTATACGCTTCTTTTCCTTCTTTTTTTTTTTGCTGTGTTGCAGTCAATTTTCCAAAGAGTTCACTTTGCGAATATGTGATTAATCATATGTGTGCTGGACTTGCCAATAAATACCAAAACCTTAAACTCTTAACAACTTCCTCATTTTGTGTGGTCATTCCAAATGGCTAACAACCAGAAATAGTCAATATATGCTAAAATCTATATTCGGGGGGGAGGGGTCTCTACATAAGATTGATTTTGCTCTCTGAGGACTTCATTTTGCTCATCAACAAAAACACATTGTCTTCCACAAATAATTGAATGCTGGTGAAACTTTAAGAGTTCTCAAGAGGGTGGATTAATCAGTACCTGTAAGGGTGGATTCTTATTTTAGTAAGTTGCAAATTTACAACTAGTCCCAAAAGGGATATGGTGCTGATTCGGAAGCACTTAAAAACAATTAATTTGAATTTGAAAATTAGGGAATTCAGTCCTAGTTTCCAATGAGTTAATAGGCATGAGATTAGTGAACCTTAATAAAGAAAACTGTCTCTTATGAGCTAAGTAATGCTAAACATTTTTAAAATATGGAAAGAGGCGGGACCCATAAAATGAGTGACATTTTAAAAACAGGATTTTCTAAATCTCCTTTTACTGGAGTACTTAAACGGATGGCCACAGTTAAAGTGGAGAGTTACTTTAAGGTGGAAATCACATTTATTTCTTTTTCCATGCTACACAGTATCTGTTGCTATTTTATTTATTTATTTTATTCTTTTTGAGAAAAGGGTAGTTTGCCCAGAGAAATTTTGAAATTGATTAAATTGTAAAAAGAAATATGTGCTACTCAACTGCTTTAGATTGTAGTTGTCACTGAATAAGTTGAATATAGATGCAAAATTCTTATCAATAACTGTTTTGTTCATTTTCCATGTTATTGTTAGACGCTAAGTGTTCTAGGATTTTCTTGCAATTTTTAAAATGCCTTTTTATAGTGATTCTATTGTATTGCTAGTCTTAGTACTGTGTTTGGTCTTGGACTATAAATACATTTTGATCAGTGGTGGGATTCAGCCAGTTTGCACAAGTTTGGCAGAACCGGTAGCTAATTTTTTGTTGCCCAGGCCCAGAATGGACTTCCAGAAGCAGCATCCACACAGACAACCGGTTGTTCACATATTTGAATCCCGCCAGTGGTTTTGATTGCTTGGTAGCTAGAATTTTTTCTCATTTAGCCCAGTTTATGTAAATCTACATAAGAAACTACATCAAATTTTATTTCCAAATGCATATTTTAAAGCCAAAGCAAAACTCCCATCGGAGTATTTGTAGAAATGGAAAATCAGGTAGACAATTCAAAGTTGTTCCGTATACTGGTCTAAGGAGCTAAATTTGGTATTCTTCAAATTCTCATTTGTGGAAAAGAGAAGATATTCAGGAAATCCAGAAAAAAAAGAGTTAGGAAATTCTTCAGAACTGAATTATCCCACTCACCACAAATACATCATTCTGGCATCTCTGATGCAAAATTCCTTGAAATATGGTATTATCTCAAACTGTACATTACCACAGATAAGAGTTACAGAAAAAATAATGGGTTCAATATTTGTATTAACTCACAATCCTGAGTGGATTAAATGCAACTGAGTAAATCATGAAGTAAGGTGTAATTTACTGTGCAAACCTCCCAAAATTAGACAATTGCATTCCTATTGGAATACTCATTAGTTACAGTTCTAACTTTTCTAATTAAAAAAAATATATTTTCCTGTATTTTACATGAATGTTTGGCATACTGATGACTGTCCTCTCTAGCAAAGTGTTAGCAATTGGGCAACCTTAATATCTTAAAATGTTGCAAAAATGGAGAATGTAGATGTGATAGGGAATGGAAAAGGCTTTGTTCTTCAGGAATCTAAAAATAGAGGGAAAGGGTCCATAATACTCTCAAGAGTATTATGGATTTTTGGCTGACATTAGTTCCTCTGAAGTGAATGTCAGACTTACTCAGAACAGTTATAAAAAACAAAGAAAGCTGCCCTGTTACCATTATTAGAAGGGCAAGACAAATGAAATGCCATGATAGCCATTAGGGGAGAGAGAGAGAGAGAAAAAAGAAAGAAACTGTAAAATATATTTGTATATTATCTGGTAGCAAATGGAGGGTCGGTCCCATGTTAAAAGTGGCTAAACAAGGAAGAAGGGATATCATATTATATCCTTAAGGACACTCTTTACTAAATCTACCTGTTTGCCACTGGAGGATCTACTATGGTTTGTTGCACACTTTAGAGAGTTCAAAGACATTCAAATATAATAAGTTAGTTTAGCATCAGTACGCTCTCTGCCTGGAGATGGGGGCCTGTAAAATTGGGGAAAGAATGCTGGATGTACATGTTGCAGGAAACAGAGAGATTTTTGCTCTTAAGGAGGCTTGGAAATTCAAACTGAGTGCAAGAAATAGGGAGAAGAATTAAGGGGGAAATGCTGTATATTTTGCAGCTGCCAATACATTTAGAGGTCTGGTCTGTAGGTGACTTTGATACCCAGCAATTCATTTTGGCTAGAGCTTTGCAGTACCTTAGCCTGTACCCCACATCTTTATCTCCCTGTGTGTATTGTGTGTTTTCCAGAGCACTTAAGGGTAATTAGCATGGGCAGCCTGAAAGCAGAATGCCTTTTGTTATTCCAACTTTCGAGGCAGCTGTTAAGTGAGTTTGGCCCCATTTTGCTACCTTTCTGGCCACTCTTCTTAAGTGAATCCCTGCAGTTGTTAAGTTGCTAAGTGAATCTGGCTTCCCCATTCACTTCGCTTGTCAGAAAGTTGCCAAAGGTGATCCCTTGTCCCTGAGACACTGAAGCTGTCATAGATACAAGTCAGTTTGCCAAGTGCCTGAATTTTGATCACCTGACCCTGGAGATGGAGCCTTGGTGGAGCAGTGGGCTAATGCCTCCTTAAGTAACATCAGCTGCCTGCAATTAGTGCAGGTTCGAGTCCCACCAGGCTCAAGGTTGACTCAGCCTTCCATCCTTCCCAGGTAGGTAAAATGAGGACCCAGATTGTTGGGGGCAATTAAGCTGACTTTGTAATAATGCCGCTTGGGGTGTGTGTGTGAAAGCCCTAATAAGCAGACATATACATAGAATGAAGGCAACTGCTAAGCTTGTAAGCCGCCCTGAGTCTTCGGAGAAGGGCGGGATATAAATGGAATTAAAATAAAAATAAATAAAATAAACAAATGCTGCAACAGTCCTAAGTGTGAAAAAACATATGTCACTTTTTCAGGGTCGCTGCAGCTTTGAACGGTCACTAAACAAAAACAAAAAAGGTATGTCGAGGACTATCTCTATATACAACAGCAGCAGAGGTAAAAAGTAGGACACCAGGTGACCCTTCCTCTGTTCTATGCCATGAAGGGAAGAATGGCTTTTTGCCTAAGGGAGAACTAGAACTCACTTTCCTGGTTTGTAGCCTGGTGCCTTAGCCACCAAACCAAATTGGCACCCATGTGTTTATTTAGCAAATTTACACATCAGGACTTGACAGAGATGTAAAGCTCCTTGTTTCAGCCTTGCATCTTTCTACCACACATTGTGACCCACATAACCAAGGGTTGTGATTTCAATCATATGGTTGCCAATGCCCCGTGCTCCAACAGTTTAAATCTTAAAGCCATTGTTTACTGTTGCCTTCTGCTCCATGCAAAAAGATAAAAATGCCAGGATTTGCAGCCCATACAATATTTGCTTAAGTGTGTGCCCTTTGAGCATAACACTTTCCGATGAGCGTGGTGGTCCTTATGAATATTTCATTATTGGTTAAATTTTATCGCCTATTCCAACATGCTAGTTAAAAAGAAAAAGGAAAGGAAAAAGATGGAACCATTAAAGGCATATGTCCAACGAGTGTGCAGACTAGCGGACTGTAATACTTAACCCTTGATTCATTCTAAGAACTTATTTCCTCTCCTTTAAGACTTTTTGAGGATGTATGTTATATGAAACTGGAAGTGGGCTGGAAAAGCAAAACCACTGGACTTCGTCCTCAATTCTCAGCTATGAATAAAGCATTTAAAAATGCTACTTAAAAAAAGTAACCGAAGAGGTACTGAAAGTTGTTATCTAATGACAAAAAGTTACCTATGGTCACTGCGGGTATATTTAGAAATTTCCCATGCAGATATGTTTCGTTTCCTTCCTTCCTTCCTTCCTTCCTTCCTTCCTTCCTTCCTTCCTTCCTTCCTTCCTTCCTTCCTTTCTTCCTTCCTTCCTTCCTTCCTTCGAACAAAAAATGCAAATGGAGGGACGCTGCGATATTTTTCAAAACAGACAAAACCTAAGCATCCATTCCCCCCCCCTTGTGTTCCCCTCCTGTAATTGTAGATTTTATTTCAGTTATTGGTATGAAAACAGATTACCAGGAAAGGATGTCACCAGGCTGGGGTGGGGTAGGTAGGTGGGGAAGGGAATAATGCCCACTTTGCAACTATAAAACAATATTTTAAACAAGGAGGATGCAAATGGATTTTTAAGAGTATAGAGCGGTTGTCCCAGGTAGCAAAAATCCAGACGGTGCTTTCCTGTCCTTGCTGTCAAACAAACAAGACACGCACAAACCCAAACAGAACAATATTATGATTTTTTCCCCCTCCTCCTTTATTCATAGCTGCTTTCTGTGTCCACTTTTTAAAATGTGGGTGTTTTTTTTCCACTCTCTTCTTCTTCCCATCTTTTTTTTTTTTAACTGACAAGCCCACAATTTCCAGAAAAGAAAGCTAGCATTAATTAAGACAGTGCCAGCTGTAATTTTCTTGGGAAGTAAATTTCTGCACAACTAAAGGTTACAGAGACCTTTTCACTGTCAAAATTTACTACAGGCTGTGAATGTTAATGTTTCTAATGAAGACATGTTCTCTGTCCCTGAACTTAAAAGTATTCGGACAGAAAGGCAAGGAGGAAAGAAGGGAAGGGAGGGGGAAAAAAAAGAATGAATGAATGAAAGAAAACTGTGTTTGACGAATGTATCTAGAGCTTCTGCACTAATGCAGGGTTATGCTTGCTGATTCCTCTAATAATGATGGTGTTTGGATAGCCTTGTTTTCTAAACAAGGAATATTTCTATAAATTGGCAATTTTGTATGACATGTCAGAGGGAACGCTTTGCCACGAAGACAGTGGTATAATAAGCATTTAATCTCATAGGCCAGGGAATTTCTGAATGGAAATGCAGAATGTCTGGGAATGTTCATTGAACAGGATTTCATTTCCTTTGCCCACATCAGATTAAAGGATCTGGGATCATTTTTATTTCTAATGTTTAAAAAATGATCTTTGGCCTTTTGGCATAAATTGTTGCCTGACGGACTCAGGTTGTGACAGAGGAGCAGTCCAATGCAGCCAGAATTTTGATTTCCCCCCCCTCAAGAAGTTGGCTGTGAGATCAGGAGAGAAAGGCCAGAATTTTAACAGAATGGCAGAGTTGGAAGAGATCTTGGAGGTCTTCTAGACTAACCCCCGGCTCAAGCAGTACCACTTCAGATAAATGGTTGTCCAATCTCTTCTTAAAACCTCACATGTTGCAGCATCTACAACTTCTGAAGGCAAGTCGTTCCACTAACTAATTTATGTCAGGAAATTTCTCCTTAGTTCTAGATGGGGCCTTTTGAGCCTTTCTACCTGTTTTTGAGTAAATTTGTTTCATTTTTTTAAAGGTGACCTTGACTGTGGTTGGTTGCATAGCAGCTAGATGTTTAGGCTGGATTTGGCTTCTTTTATGCATCTGTTAAATCCTTCCCAAGGACCTGGAATAGGCAGAAGCTGTTGTAGATGTAGACCTTGTATATCTTTATAGGGGAAATAGAGAAAACCACACTAATTCAGCGTCCCTAGGTAAGTTCCACCTGGTGCCTTCCCTGACTTGCATGTATAGAGGCAGATTGTCTATAGTGGTGATTGTCTACTTTTCAAAGGAGTTCTCCAAGACCCTGAGAGTTGACACTTTTTAGATGACTCAGCACTGGTTTCTTGTTCTCCGGCTTCCGTTTTGTCACCCCATGCTATCTGCTGAGAGTGAACTCCGTGGTTTTCAGCTCTCAGTGAGACGGCCTGTAGTCAAGTTACAGTGAGAAGGATTATTCTGAAAGGGATCCTGCCAAATTTTCCAAAGAACAGATAGATATTTTGGTCTTTGTGGATCACTCTATCTCTGTTTCTTTGTTCTCGTTCTCTCTCTCTCTCTCTCTCTCTCTCATTCTCTCTCTCTCTCTCTCTCTCTCTCTCTCTCTCTCTCTCTCTCTCTCTCTGTGTGTGTGTGTGTGTGTGTGTGTGTGTGTCTATGGAGATACTCAATTATCCAGATCATGGTTGTCCCAAAGATGTTTTTCCAAAAGGCAACTGGATTTTCTTGGGGTTTTTTTTCCGTCAAGACATTTCTCTTCTCATCCCTGCCATTCAGTTAGAACTGAAGAAGCTTCTTGGAAGAGAAGCAAAATGTTTTCAAGGAAAAAAACAAGAAAGTCCAGTTGTCTTTTGGAAAATTGCCTTGGGATTTCTCGCTCAAACTATTTTATGTCTGCCCTGTGGGAAATTTGTCCTCTCTCTCTCTCTCTCTCTCTCTTTCTCTCTCCCTCCCTCCCTCCCTCCCTCCCTCCCTCCCTCTCTCTCTCCCTCTCCCTCTCCCTCTCCCTCCCCCCCTCTCTCCCTCTCTCTCCCCCCCTCTTTCCCTCTCTCCCTCCATCTCCTCTTCTTTATATGTGCAGGAGAATTTGGATATGATATTCATTGTCCTCTGCCACAGGTTTATTTTCTGTGTCAAGTGCGGCAATGAATGTGGGTTTCTCATCCTGCCCATCAGCATTAAAGAGAGGAAGGGAGCTCTGGGACCCAAAAAGTGGGAAATCAATGTCTCAGTAAATATCTATATGGACACTAGAATAATCTATAAAAAGCCATGACTATCTTATATCAGTCGAGAGATCAGATCTCATTACAACTCCAATCCCTTCCCTGAACATGTAAATTGGATTTATTTAGACATTCTCTCTCTCTCTCTTTCTCCCTCAGCACAAAACTACTGCCATATGCTCTTCTGGGCTTAATGTCTTCTTTCAGTGTAGGCTTACTAAATGTTGGAACAACACTTGATCTAAGCTCCCAAGTTTCTCCCTGCCCCTGGATTATTCATGTGACTCTTTTCTGGTTCAGATTAGAACATAAAAGCATAAGAGCCTCTAAAGAGTCCTGATGGATTTGCCTAACAGCCTATATATTTTAGCAATCTGGGTTGTCCAGCAGCCAACCAAAGGGATTTGTGATTAGATCAGACTGAATCCTGAACCTTAACTTTTGCTTTGCTTTGGAATTTTCTCATTGGCTTATTGGCTACACAGAGCATAGATAAGGTTTGCCCAGAGATTTTTCTGTAGCCTCCAGGAGAATCCAGTTCAGTTTAGAATTCTGGGAGTTGTAGCCACTAACAGGTTGCAAGACAGGGGAAATGGGAAAAAGGAATACCATCCAGCAGGCTATTTCAAACTATACATCATGGCAACCCACAAGAAATCATGAGCAAGTATGTGGATGGATGTTGCAAACAAGGGTTGTGATGTTCTGCAGAGAAACCTACGTCGCTGACAGAACTCACTCTCACTTTGTCTAGACCAGAGTTTCTCAGCTTGGGAACTTCATGATAAATAGACTTCAACTCCCAGAATTCTGGCTGGCCATGCTGACTGGGGAATTCTGGGCATTAAAGTCCATAAATCTTAAAGTTGCTAAGGTTGAAAACACTGGTCTAGGGAAAGTCCAAAGTAAATTATGATAGGGATACAGGTTTTCCATGCACTTATGCTTTGGATGCTTGTAGCTAGAGCCCTGTTTGAAGTTTCTTTCAGTGCAGAAAGTCTGGATTTTCTATAGTTGCTACTATAAAGACCAGACTTTGATCCAAAATAAATGTGGAATGAAAATGAAAGAAGGTTGTCTCAAATTTAAACCCAGGTTTTCAGGAATCATACAGAACAAAGCAAACTCATATTTCCACTGTTAAACTCAATCACTTTCATATTCAAATTATTTATGTTTGAAAAAGTTGCAAGGTTCTGCCATCATTTTATTTCATATTCAGATTAAAATTTCATCAGTTAGAGTAAGTGTTCTATTTCTTTCTTGCTCACCCTGATCCCCAGTGAAATAAATCTGTTGTAATGCTGAGGAGGAACATGTAATCATTACAGTAGTACAAAGTTTGAAAAGACGCCACTGTGCATATATATGTGTGCGCCAGTCACTTGGAAAGGTTTAGAAATAGGTCTTGTTCAGAGATAAAAAAATATCATAGAATCATAGGACTGGAAGGGACCTTGGAGGTCTTCTAGTCCAACCCCTGCCTAAGGCAGGAGTCCTTATACCATTCTGGACAAATAAATGTCCAATCCTTTCTTGAAACCTCCAGTGATGGAGCATCCACAACTACATCAGACAAGCTGTTCCATCAATTATTCTTACCATCATGAAATTTCTCCATTTTCTGATGTCCATTCAATAGAGTTTTTATTATGAAAATTTGCACAATCTGACAATGTGTGTTTTCCAAAAAAAATGTATATAACACCCATTTTGCATTTTACACAGAATAGTTTGCCCGTTTTCAGAGTTTTATTACTATTTTTAATAACCCAGCAGATTCATGCAGAAAGAAAGAGGGAGAGTGGGATTTTTGAGAAGCACAGGTGAAGCTAACATGGTCTCAAAATAAGTTAGCCAAGGTTCTTAGCTAAGTTCCACTCACTTCAACCTCAGCTGATATTTCCTGTCTAACCTATCTAAGAGTTATACCAAACAGATCCAACAGCAATTCATGAATAATATGAAGAAGTGGCATAGAAGGTCAGCTGAACAAAGAATTCCTTAGGGTATGCAGGAAAGGGCACTGTTGGAAAAAGTTGCAGAAATCACATAAAAAGGCAATATTGCACAGCCTCAGCAAATTGTGTCGTGAACGTTCAAAAGTATGAAAGTTCAACCTAAGATTTCAAAGTTGTGATGGACCATTAAGTATGGATATTCTTATATATGTAGGACGGATATGTCAGTTTTAATTTCTCCCATGTATGATTTTCCTTCCTTCCTTCCTTCCTTCCTTCCTTCCTTCCTTCCTTCCTTCCTTCCTTCCTTCCTTCCTTCCTTCCTTTTTATGAAACAACCCCAACTTTCTTTTTTCCTGAATTTCTGGAGCTTCTCAAACTTCTGTGAACTTCAATCCTTGTTCTATCATTCTTATGTCATTGCTTTAGATGCTTACATTGCTTACATCTAATTATTTCTTTTATCCATTTGGATGAAGTCCCGGTCTTGGAAATTAAATATATTTCTTCAGCTTTAAATAATGCATTCAAATTATATCCACAGCATGTTAACAGCACCCAAGCAACCCTGCACACCCTTTCCAAAAGCCAGAAGGGTTAGTTGGGTCATTGGAAGACCACTAGAAAATCCTTTAGTAATGCTGGAAGTAATATACTGCATTATCAGGACAAATAATGGCAAATCAGTTTTGTATTAGTACAAAAAAAACAACACCACACTACAAGGACATGTCTGCACAAATTACCAGGAGTAGAATTAGACTCAAGGAAATCTTTATTTTTATTAGAATCACAGAACCTAACTTTTTTGTCTATAGGAAATACCAAATGACCTATACTGCACTCTCTCAGAATAACAGCAGACCAAAACTTTTCTTTCATCCTGATTATCCCAATTAGAATCAGCTAAACTTACCTTAACCGTAGTATTTATCTGCCTACTTCCAAGGAAATTTGTTTCTTGGTAAGTTTTTGGAATTAGAATCATATGCGTTCTCTCCTGATTTTTAGAGAGCCAAACTACCTGATTGTCTTTCTGGGATGAATTCTTCTCCTGAAAATTTTCATTTGCACCTTTCTTATATTTTGCCCAAAGTGCAAATTATTCCTACAGATTTCAGCTCTGCCATGTTTCCCACATCTGAACATATTGATAAAAAACTTCACTCATTGTAAATGTATGAATAACCACAATGGAATTCTTTTTCTGAAGTGTGCTTCAGCAATATGCAAAAGCCCATATTCTCAACATTAAAACACTATGCATAAGAGAATCTTAATGTGTATGCCGATGTATAGACACACATACATATATAGGCATACATATGCACACATTATGTGACTTTGTACTACATCAGTAGCTCTCAATGCTGGGAATTGAAGTCCAGATATCTTAAAGTTTGTTACATCAAACAATACCGTACTGCTCTTCTCATGCAACACTTTATTACAAAGCGCAGTATCAATAAAATACTCATGGGTCTTCATTCAAAGGAATAAATATTGTAAGAACTGGCACATCCAATTGTGAATTTAATGTTAGATATTCCAGGAAAAGTAAGAGCAGGTAGGTAGGATGGAATAAATAATAGGATAAAGAGACAGAAGAACAACAAATTAAAGAAATCCAACAGGAACAGGGATGTCCTTGCTATTCATACCAATCAAGTTCACATCCCAGGGTACACAGGTTGGACCCAAATGTACCAGAAGCATTATCAGACAGGAGGGAGTGTGTTTTGTTGCCAGGTTAATGCAGACCCAAACTTCTTCCATCATGGGATATGATCAGAAGTCCATGCTGTTTGTTGTCAAGTCCATATGTAGGTGTTCATGAAACAGGGAAGCTGTAACTGGACTGAGTTGATGTTATAGCACAGACAAACTCTCCTATAGAGAGGAAGGCCCAATATAGGTGATTCAATCCCTACTTCTCTGTGATTATAACTGACTGATGGGAAATAAAACTGTACAATTCTCCTTATTCGTCCAAGTGTAAATCCATTCTCTCCCAAAGAAAGAAAGCATAGTGAGTCCCATCTTAAATGTGCTTTCTGCTTTTTATTTATTCTGAGATGTTTGGTGATGTAAAACCTGCCGTGCTTTCCATATGGCGCAAGTTTGTTCATCGGTAACTTCCTAGCTGGATATTCAGCCACCAGAGATTTCTGCTAAATTTCTGACTATCATCCATTTAATCAAAGGGGGATACCTATGGGGACTGGATTGCCTTTTGTGGTAGAACAGCATGTGGAATCCTTTTTAGGTATTGAACAGTTATGTTGGAGGGCTGTGTATCTTGTCCATCATTTAATGAAGTGCAATGAAAGGACGTTTTTTGTTAGGCTTTGTTAGGTTTTTGTTGAATTTGCAAGGAAAAGATTTATCAGTCTAAGATCTCTTGTTTAGATAGATTTTGTAATACTTTTGTTGCTATTTTAGTCATTCTTTGTAGTTCCTTTACAGTACAGGTAGTCCTTGACAGTTTGTTTAACAACCTTCAAGGTCACAACGGCAGTGTGTGGTTGAAATAGGGTCTCAAATTATATAGAATTGTGCCCCTAAATAACCGTGCACAATTGCTATGGTACTGGAAAACAACAATCTTGCTGCAGAATATGTTATAAAATGACTGTCAGTCGATGTTGTTTGAACTTGACATCCTGTGATCCAATCTCATACAGGTAGTCTCAATATTTCACCTAGTAACTGTTCAAAGTTACAACGGCACTGAAAAAGTGACTTTTGGCCATTTTTCACACTTATGACCATTGCAGTATCCCCATAATCAGGTGATCAAAATTCACACATTTGACAACATATTCATATTTACGACAGTTGCATCTTCCTGGGGTCCTGTAATCCCCTTTTGTGACCTTCTAACAAGCAAAGTCAGTGGGGAAGCCAGAATCACTTAAGAACTATATTACTAACTTAACAGCTGGAGTGATTCACTTAACAACGTTGGCAAGAAAGGTCATACAATGGGCCAAAATTCACTAAACAACTCTCTCACTTAGCAACAGAAATGTTGGGCTAGATCGTGGTCATAAGTCAAGGACTACCTGCACAACAAATTTGCGATTTATTGCTTCAGGAACTAGCAAGTTCACCCAACTTCACCCCTGGGAAGTATTTTTTTTTAAAGTTATTTTGAGATTCTTAAACTAAATCTGGTGGTGTCATAACACAATTTCATCAAATCAAACTCCTTTAATTTCAACAGAAAGAATACCACTGGCACAGTTTGTTTAGAACTTCCAAAGGAAGCACAGCTCTTTTGCATTGCCTTAGAACAAGACAGTCTGTTTCTGGAAAAGAGCATTTAACAGCAAGCTACAAATCTCTCTGACGACAGAACAATTGTCATCCATTCTGTTCTCTTTTGTCTCCAACGATAGCATCTATGGTACTGTTAAGAGATAGGAAATGTGTGTCTATCACTACACCTGTCTGAAAAGTAACAATACCCTCCAGGTTCAGAGACTCATTTTGCTGTGTTTTATTAGTATAATGAAAGAATGCCCAACAGTCTGCTAAGAAAACAATTGCAACTGTGGAATTTACAGTGAAAAAGAACCAAAAGCCGCTAGCAGAATTATCTGAAAAGGCCCCATAGTCATACATGTGCACAGATGCACTTACATATTCACTCATGTATGTGTGCATTCACATGCAAAGGACTCAATGCTGTTTGAACAAATGAAACGTCGTCCATGCAAAGGCATGATTTGCTGAGCATTTAACTGCATTGTTAGAGTTTGAATGTGCAAAGCTGATATTTTGCTAACTGCTGGAAAACGGCTCGTCTGAATTCACCCAGATAATAATACCAGTGATGTTGAAGCCTCCCATTGACTATTATAACAGAAGGAAATGCATTTTGACGGGGTCAGTTTCTGTGACAATGAAGTGTTAGTTGTTCTGCGTTTTATGAATTTTATGAAAGTTTGTGTGTGTTTCCTCAGGAAAAAAATGGGACAGCTTGGTGTAGTGGTTAGAGCATCAGGCTAGGAGGAGTCCAGGGAGGAGTCCAGGAGTTCATTCATTCTAGTCTTTGTGACTTAATCACAAAGCTCACTGGGTGACCTTGGGCCAGTCACTCCCTCTCCAACCTTAGGAAACAGGCAGTGGCAAATGGGTGATTTGCTTAACGACTGTGGTAAAACGATGATAAAAATTGGGTCTTATCATCTGACAATTTGCTTTATGACTGTACCAACGCTCAGTGTGGTCCCAGTTGTGATCATAAATCAAGGACTACTTGTTCTGTCATACAGGTAATCTTCAACTTACAACAGCTCTTTTAGTGACCATTCAGCGGCACCGGAAAAAGTGACTTATGACCATTTTTCAGACTTACGACCATTGCAGCAGCCCCAAGGTCAGGGGATCAAAATTAGGATGCTTGGCAACTGACTCATATGTATGACGGTTGTGGTGTCCCAGGGTCACGTGGTCCCCTTTTGCGACCTTCTGACAAGCAAAATCAATGGGGAAGTCACATTCGCTTAACAACCTTGTAAGATTTAGATCTTTTTAATAATTTTTTATTTTAAAATTATTTTTATTATATGTGTTCTTATTCGTCATTAGATCATGCTCAGTGCATTTTTTATATATTTATGTATGTAAGTAGCCTACAATTGGATATTTTACTGTTTCTGGCCATATGGCTATAATAAACTAATTTACTTGACTAAGTTAATAACTGCAGTGATTCACTTAGCAACTGTGGCAAGGAAGATCATGAAATGGGACAAAATTCGCTTAACAACTATGTTGCTTAGCAACGGAAATTTTGGGCTCAATTGCGGTCATAAGTCAAGGATTAGCTGTAACACATGCCAACGTATGAAGCGTATGGAATGTTTATGAAGATTCCAGTTATGAGGATTTTAAACACATGCGAGGTGGATGAATGGTATGTGAACTGCAAATGGAAAAGGATGCAGTAGGGAAAGCATCAGCCAGCACCATTAAAATGTTTAGCAATTCTTGAATTACATGAATGTGTGTCAGTGTGTTTGTGTATATATATGTATATGAGAGCCATATGAATAATGTCTTTGAGCAGCACGTATACATCACAATATTGGGAGGTATTTCAGAGTGATAAGGAAGAACAAATATAAAGGAGATTAGGTAAAGTGGAAGAATCAGTTATGTTCCATTTTAGGTGAATCTATGCAATTTATTACTCAGAGGCCAATAGGCTGGAGAAGGCTGAAATATGTGTGACTATGAAGTGAATTTCCCTTTGATTTCAGTATTGCCCAAGACATGTTCAACTTGTAAATGAAATTGAGCTCAAGCATGCAGGTCATGCTTAATTTCAAGTTCCTTTTTATATAAAACATTCATTTTCTTCCCACTCCCTGTTGTGTTCAAGAGATTAAAAAACTTTGGGGGGAAAATAACAGTCAAGCATTTGTAGACAGCCACTAACTTAAAGCAGCCTCTTTCCTTATACAGCTTTTGAACTCCTAGTAATCCAAAAGGTAATTAGCCCATTTTTCCCCCTCCCCAAGTGCTAAAACTCAAAAATAATATGCAATGGAAGATGATGATCCTCTTGCAACAAATTTAAAGGTAATTCAGTTGAGCTCTAAGAGATCAACTCTTAGTTAGATTCAGGGTTTGAAGCATTCCACCATCAGAAAACTTTGAAATAATATTTCAAACATACCTTCAGAACAGATTTTTATTCTTATAATCAAGCATATAATCAAGCAATCTGGCAAGGGAGAATTTTATATCAATGTTGTATCTGGATCTACAAAACACAAATTCAGAAAAATTTGCAAATTACCAAAGCCCACTCCGTTCCCCTTCTTCTGTTTATGGTGAGAATAAACCATAGTCCAGTCACTGGATATTGTTTTTCATTTATATAGCTCTGTAAAAAAATGTAACTATGGATGAGCGCATCGTTTCGATGTGTTAGATACATTGGCAAAGTACCAAAGGAAATGTTTGGATCATTGTATTTGCCTCTCGTTCTGTAACATTGCAAGGTATATCAGAGATGTGACCAGATGGATTTTGAAGCTCCATATAATCAAGTAGCCCTCAATGAAAAAGACCTGGAAGCTTTTAAAATTTTAAAATCGGATTGTGGTAGGCATGGATGAATTTGACTTCAAGGTAGACCTTGGGAGAAGAAATGGGCATATCCTGGAGTAAATCCTTGCTTGTGAATAGCTTTGACAAGACATTTTTGATGGCTTGCAGCTAGATGGTGGAGACCACCAATGTACTAGGTGATGGCTGAAATAATAAGTGCTTCAGCTTAACTGCAGCTAAATGGGTGGCTTACCTTTTTGTTGAACACTTCCATACCTGATGTCTGATGGATATATCTCAAATGTAACTTAAGTGCTTGAGAATCACTTCTCTGTTTTTCTTTGACATCTTTATGATCAGGACCAGTTAGCTAGTTCTATAAGATATTGGGATTATATGAAAAAGGAAATGACTGTGTTTGGTGTTTATCAAGATGATGCAGCTGTAGTAAATGGTAGAAAAGTGACTTCTTCAGCACCTAAAGATGTTATTTGTGACCCTGAGATCTGATGGTACCTTGGCCATAATGCATCTTCATTAGCTATAATCTTAGTTGTGTTACACACACACTAATTCAACAAGTCTCTGATGTACACTAATGCACATAGCTACAGAAAATCCAGTTATTGCATCTTGCACCTTCATTTCTGAAGGGATTGTAGAAACATGTGTTGTTTCAGTGACCCTCCAGATGTTGTCTGGAATTGTCACCATCCTTCATCATTGGTCATATTAACTAGGGTTCCTGCAATGAGTGTGCTGCAGACAAACACAGCTGATTTGTGATGTAGAGAATTGCCCCAAAGTTCCAGATATAAACAAAAGTTTATGTATAAAGTTTAACAGATATAAAAGTTATCTCTTTGAACCAGTGGAACTTGGTCCTTGCTTAATACATGCTAACTTCCATATTGTGAATTAATATTCTCCAGACACAATACTCATCTGGTATATTAGCTGTTGGAATAGATTTCACTATTTTGAATGCGTCCGATAACAAATGAAGAGTTAAGATCAAAACAACTTTTATTTACATCCTTTCTTGGGGAAAAAATACCAATCATGCATTATCTTTCATTTTCCATTTCAGTGAATGAGCAGTTTATGAAGATTGATAATATCCATGACTGAACTTCAGTCTTGTGTGTGTGTCTATATATGCTGCTAATCACAAGGTAATGATTATTATTTATTATTTGTAGGTATATCTTTTTAAGAAATTTGCAATCATCAAGCATTTTCATAAAGACTC
The DNA here is from genome assembly GCF_947247035.1 of Vipera ursinii. NCBI lineage: Eukaryota > Metazoa > Chordata > Lepidosauria > Squamata > Viperidae > Vipera > Vipera ursinii. Next base: position 14,764,542 of record NC_139520.1, read on the forward strand.
TCACCAAATTTTGGACCAGCTCTGGCATGCATATGTCTCTAAATATGAACAATGGGAGAAATTCTGTTTAGACTTCACAGACTTTGTAGGAAGTGTGGACAGTTATGAGTCAGGAGTTTCGTTTGTATTCTCCCGGGAAATGTTGACAATCTCCCATTTCTGTCATTTACTGCAAGACACATTTTGGCACGGGTTAAAATACGTAACACTAAACATTTTGCAAAGAGTACCACAAAATAATATCTTGGGGGCTTAGAATTAAAAATCTAGGGGAAAAAAAAACATGGTAGCGATTGGACAGCAAAGAGGAACACGA
>NC_139520.1:14767357-14770016 GCF_947247035.1 Vipera ursinii
AAGCTAACTCATTAACTAGTAATTTTACCCTTATTAAAATACATTTATTTCCTTGCTTATATGATTTGATTGCTTTAAGAAACAATATTGCTTCTTTTTTCTTGTTGGGGAGGAGATTTGCATTTTTTTAAATGTTTTTGTGGCATTAAGTGAATTCCTGGAAAAAGCTCTATCAATACAATTACGGATAATTTGATAACTTTTATAATGTTTGTGATTCTTTCGTTCCTCCGCAAATGTCTTGATTAAAAAAAAATGAAATAAAATTAAACAGATGCACAAAATGTTTACAAAATGTGCATTTTATAAACATTTACTAAGCTAATAGTAAATATGGGCATATGTTTAATTTTCTTTTAACTTTTGTATTTTTGTATTTTTTATATATTTGCCCTGTTCACCGCCCTGAGTCCTTCGGGAGAAGGGCGGTATATAAATAAAATTATTATTATTATTAATAATAATAATAAAAGGAAGATAATGGTTATAGGTATTTAAAAACATACTTTATTGTGTAAACCCCAGTTTCTGATGAATAATAAGAAATATTGGCATCATTTATAATTTTAGTAACATGTCTTTATCAAGTTAGGTGACACAATGTTTGTCAAAATCAGAAAGCCAGGTGCATGCTTATATTTTGCAGAAGGTACTTATTCATAGAAAACAATAATGTAACAGGACAAAATTTGCTATGTAGCCCAAGTTCCAGATAAAGGTGAAAGGTCTGATTAATTGCTAAAGGAACTTTAAAAACAATCTATTCTTTTATGTATTATTTCCTCTTTGGAGTATTTTACCCTGTGGTAAGGTAAGATAACACTTCTATTTTACCTACTTTTCTTGAGTTTGAAGATAAATCTCTTGATCAATGTTGATTAGCATTGAATTGTCATAAAGCTATATACGGCCTTATTAATGTTTATTATATTTTATAATTTGTTTGGGTGCTCCTCAACATACGTAATGGAGGCTGTCTATTACACAGCTATAAGTTATAATGTTGATAAAATGGGTTAATTATGTGACCAAACCAATTTTGCAACATTTTTAGTGGTGGTTGTTAAGCAAATCAAATGTTTGCTATGGGCATGGTTTTGCTAAAAAACAGAAGTGCCGGGTTTTTTTTGCTGAAACCGTCATAAAACACAGTCACGTGACACAAATGCAGCGATGTGTTGCAGAGCACCCGAAGTTCAGTTATGTGACTGCGGAGGGAGCCCAACCATTGTAACTTCGAATCTGGGTCATAAGTAGCTGAAAGTGGGCCTGTCATAACCTGGAATGCTAAGCAACCAGTCCTAAGTCAAGGACTAGCTATATTTTGACACTACCTAATAGCTAATCAATAAATTACAAGTGAGCTTGTAATAAAGCTTGGTTGGTCAGTTAAAGAAAAAAAAACATTGGAATGTTTTAACATATTTAGCCATATTTGGGACAGATTATTGAATTTGTTTGCTCAGTTTAAACATTGCCCCCAAATAATACAGCACTCAAAAGATTGCAGAATGTGGACAGACCTGCAGAACACCTCCATTACTGGATTTTTTTTTCTTCCTCAGAGTAGTCCTGATGAAATTCAATAGTTTAACTTATTCACCACTATCTGAAGGCCGTTGATTGAAAGCATCTTCCATAAGCATGGCTAAGTCTGGATGAACCCCAAATGAATTTGTAAAGAACACCATCTTAGCAAAATAATTGTCCCCTTGGTCACACCCAGGAAAAAAAATATCTCTTCCAAAAGAGAGTTTCTTTCTTTATTGTGCCTATTTTGGAATAAGTGTGTCCCAACTATTGGAAAACGAAAGATGTACGGTTCCATTTCTACATTCTTTGTTGAAAAAAAAATCCATATTCAAACACGTGCAGCTTTAATTGGCTAATTAATGAAACAGTGCAATCTTCTACGTGCCTACTCAAAGATCTTTTGCACTGATTTTGAGAGCTCAAATCCAGCTAAGAAGGTACAGTAGCAACTCTTAAGCCAACGTTTCTAATTATGCTTCCACAAAGCGTGTAAGGAACCATGTTGTGGATGGCTCGTATTTAGGACTGCAGTGTAAACTTCATGTGGCAGCCCTGATACTCGCTTAATTTACAGTGCTTAAATATTCTAGATTGTGTCCGAGGGTGATGGAATCCTGCTGGCTTCCTTTACAGTCTTAATCTGGGCTGACAATAAGTAGAGGGGAAGAAGTGACATTTGGAACAGGAAATCAATTTTCTTACTTCAGAAGAAGATGGGTTGTCTGCCACAGCCTACTGGAAACAGGAAGTAACAATTCAAAGTGAAGGTTGTCCCTTTAAATACTTCATGATTTGGGGCCTGAATACCTTTCTAGTTAGAGTCTGCCCAATCAAGATTTTTTTCGCTAAGGAGTTGTTTTCTTGGAGGACTTTGGAGGTATGCCTTGTTTGCAACAGCCAGTCTTTCTCTACCTTTGGGGCTTCCAAAGGACCACTCTATGGAAACCTGGCTCTTTCGGGAAGCATTTGGGGATGTACCAGTTTAGCCTACCCCCATGGGATGGTGGTATCATGGTTTCTGGGTGCTTACATACTGGATTCATATAGTTAGAACAATTAATCAGTGGAAAAAACTGGCCTTCAGAAGTTGTGGGTGCTCCGTCACTGGAGGCTTTTAAGAAGAGAT